>NC_133182.1:9157500-9250000 GCF_049306965.1 Danio rerio | reverse complement strand
ATCAGTCAGTAGTCTAAAGCAGTAGCCTCAACCTCTGAGCCATAGACCGGCAATGGTCAATTGCATAATGGTCAACGGTAAATACAAGAAATAATGCATTATTTCCATTTTTTTTTTTTTTTTAATCAAAGCCTGAACGGTCTTTTATTTCGAAAACTCTTTTATATTTAAAGTGACCCTATTCTCATGGTTACATTTCGGTCATTTAAGCACTAATGTTTAACCCACAAGCTATTAACGATCTTTAACCAACAAGTTAATAACGATCTTTTATTTTGAAAAAATCTTTTATTTTGAATAACCCACAAGCTAATAACGATCTTTAACCCACAAGCTAATAACGATCTTTAACCCACAAGCTAATAACGATCTTTAACCCACAAGCTAATAACGATCTTTAACCTACAATCTAATAACGATCTTTAACCCACAAGCTAATAACGATCTTTAACCCACAAGCTAATAACGATCTTTAACCCACAAGCTAATAACGATCTTTAACCCAAAAGCTAATAACGATCTTTAACCCACAAGCTAATAACGATCTTTAACCTACAATCTAATAACGATCTTTAACCCAAAAGCTAATAACGATCTTTAACCCACAAGCTAATAACGATCTTTTATTTTGAAAAAATCTTTTATTTTGAATAACCCACAAGCTAATAACAATCTTTTATTTTGAAAAAATCTTTTATTTTGCAAAATGATTGTATTCTCACGGTTACATTTCGGTCACATGAGCACTAAAGTTTAACCCACAAGGAGCAAAATGAGTAAGAAACAGATGTCTTTGAAAAGTTTCTTTGCGAAGTAGGAAAAGCCACAGTAAAGAGCACTTGAACTGGCAATGATTGAATCCACAACCCATTTGTCAATAAACCAGGTGAATCCAGCATGTCTGTGCAAGAAGATCAACTGCTGGAGATCGCAAATGACCGCGGCTATTCACAAATTGTGTTTCTTCCACGCACAAGTTCGTTATTTCCAATAGAGGCGCGCTCGTGCCTTCCAGGCACAACCAGTTAAAAACCTCTTCAGAATGCTGTGAGCACACTGGGAGTCATGTGACAAAAACTGACCAATAAGCTTCATATTTTGTATAGAAATACACATTTCAGTAGCACAGCAGAGGTTTTTAATTTTCTCCATAAATAAAACTCCATGGTAAAATTGTCAAGCGTTGACCGGTCCACCGTGACAAAAAGGTTGGGGACCATTTGTCTAGAGGTCATCAGGTCATGACTGGTTATTTGGTTTAGAATTAAATAGTCCTGCTGAATTAATAGACCCAACCATTGGCTATCGAGAGCGATTGAATAGGGATATTCACTAAAATCGAATGTGGTTGAGAATGAGTGAAAAACACTAAAAGGAAGTGACATTAATCAGTAGTCTAGAGGTCATCAGGTCATGAGTAGTGTAGTGAGGATTTGATCCAAAATTATGTATTCCTGCTCAAATAATAGACCCAACGATTGGCTATCAAGAGTGATTGAATATAAAGTATTTTCTAAAAAAAAGATGTGGTTAAGATTAATTGAAACACAAAGGAAACAACATCAGTCAGTAGTCTAGAGGCCATCAGGTCATGAGTAGTGTAGTGATGAATTGGTTATAAATGAACTAGTCCTGCTGAATTAATAGAACCAATGATTGGCTATCAAGAGCAACTGCATAGGGATATTTACTGAAATTGAATGTGGGTGAGAATGAATGAAAAATGCTAAAAGGAAGTGACATCAATCAGTAGTCTAGAGGTCATTGGTTCATGAGTAGACATGACTGGTTGTGGTGGGGATTTGGTTGAGCTCATCATAGAGGTCATTCACTGCTGACATGTTGACGTTCTCCAACCAGACAGGCCGACATTCTTTGGCTCGGACACTAAAACGATTAGCACGAGTGCAGTGAAGCTGTAAGTGTGGGTGCATGCAAGGGTCGAGCACATGCACGCACACACATGCACGCACAAAAAAAATCTCAATTAGAATTGATGATTTGCTTTTATTTTGAAGTGGTGAGCTGGAATTGGGCAGAAAGCAGAGGGAGTTGAAGTTGAAAAGAATTTTAGGCTACATCCATATGGCAACAATTCTGTTCATTTTCTTTAGGAATAAATTGGAGATGAAAATTCTGGCCTGAAAGTAAATATTATAAATGCAAATTATGAATTATGAAATTAGGAATTATGAAAACGGAAAGCAAAACAGATTTGTAATATTCATTCATTCAGTCATTTTCAGCATAGTGAGTACAGATCAACTCAATGTAGAAATGTAAGAAAACAATTATCTCATTTAATTATTTATCTTCTATCCATCTATACCAGTGGTCACCAAACTTGTTCCTAGAGGACTGGTGTCCTGCAGATTTTAGCTCCAACCCTAATCAAATGCACCTGAACAAGCTAATCAAGGTCTTACTGGGTATACTTGAAACACCCAGGCAGGTATGTTGAGGCAAGTTGGGGCTAAACCCTGCAGGGACACCGGCCCTCCTGGACCAAGATTGGTGACCCCTGATCTATACCAATAAATATCTACCTATTTTCAATACATATGTAACCCACCGGTCCTACAACACCCATACCGTTCGGAGCTGTGATCGAACCAGCAATTCTTTGTATGGGAGTCGATTACTCTAACAAGGAGACCATGGTCTCTAATGTCACTAGAGCACCTTTAAAGGTCAGAGGAGTGAGGTTTACCTGCATAGCATTTCACTAGCTGGTCTCCGTTACACTCACCCCCCTAAACCTCACTCCAATTCTGGACGAGCCCCCACATGTAATCCAGTGCTCCTACAACACCTATCCTGTTGTGAGCTGGGATTGAACTGGCATTTCTTTGTATGGGAGTCGGCCTAACAAGGTGGCTAAATACCATGGCCTCTAGTGTCTTTTGCTAGAGCACCTTTAGAGGTCAGAGGAGTCGGGTTTAAATCCATAGCACTTCACTAGCTGGTCTGTTACATTCAGCCCCCTAAACCTCACTACAATCCCGTACGAGCCCCAATGTGTAACCCACCGCTACTACAACACCAATCCTGTTCTGAGCAGGCATCAAACCGGCAATTATGTGTATGGGAGTCAGTTGCTCTACCAAGGAGGCTAAAGACCATGGCCTCTAGGGTCTGTCACTAGAACACCTTTAGAGGTGAGAGGAGTGAGGTTTAGCTGCATGGCATTTTACTCGCTTGTCTCCGTTACACTCACCCCCCTAAATCTCACTCCAATCCTGGACAGGCCCCCATGTGTAACCCACTGCTCATCCCGTTCTGAGCTTGGATCAACCGGCAATTATTTGTATGGGAGTTAGTTGCTCTAAAAAATAAAAGGCTAAAGACCATGGCCAAGTATCTGTCACTTGAGCACTTTAGAGGTCAGAAGAGTTAGGTTTACCTGCATAGCACTACGCTAGCTTGTCTCCGTTACACTTATCCACCCCAAACCTCATTCCAATCCCGGACGAGCCCCCACATGTAACCCACCAGTCCTACTACACCCATCCCCTTCTAAGCTTGGATTGAACCGACGATTCTTTGCATAGGAGTCAGTTGCTCCAACAAACAGGCTAAAGACCATGGCCTCTAGTGTCTGTCGCTAGAGCACCTTTAGAGGTCAGAGGAGTGAGGTTTAAATCCATAGCACTTTGCTCGCTGGTCCAATCTCGGACGAGCCCCCACATGTAACTCACCGCTCCAACACCCATTCTGTTCTGAGCTGGGATCGAATCTGCAATTCTTTGTCTAGGAGTCGGTTGCTCTAACAAGGACGCTAAAGACCATTGCCTCTAGCGTCTGTAGCTAGTGCACCTTTAGAGGTCAGAGGAGTGAGGTGTACCAGCACAACACTTCGCTAGCTGGTCTCTGTTGCACTCACCCCCTATATTGGGTGTATGGCCATACACAAGAAATGCGCTATATAAATACACACGTTACATTACAAACCTCACTCCATTCCCGGACGAGCCCCAAATATCGATTTGTTCAAATTAAGTTGAAGCTGGAACTGTGAAACGACACTTCTTGTTGGGAGCAAATGCATATAGAACTGAAAGACTCAGGCACATATACCTACACTGTCACACCGCTGATTCGTACACGCTACATATATACACACACGCATCCTGAATCTATATCCTCTCTATCTTACAGTATTCTACAACACATCTATATCCTCAATGCTTCTCAGCCTCTCTTCCTAGCTTTGCTTTTCGAATCTTGAATGTCAGTATAATTGTATCTCCATATTGAAGCTGCAGTAATGCATCCTGCTTGCTTCCACAATTCACATGAAACCCAGATGCCAGAATTGAATACTAATTTAAAAGCCTTTCTCGATTCACTAGCGAGTGATGCATGCAGAAGTGACCATTTCATCTACGACGGAAGAATGAAACAGGAATAAAGTGGCCTTGAGGGACGGGTTTTTTTCTGTTCCGCATCAGCAAACAGCCTGGCAATGGGGTGAAGCATATTTTGCGGTATGAAACCGGAGTGCCCATCTGTCCCGGTGCCAAAACAGAATGAGAATCAGTCATCTCCTCCTCCTACTCTTCTACTTCTTCCCCCAGACGAACGCTTGTCGCTATATTTGGCAGAAAGGTGGAACAATGTCGTCGCCGGCTTGTGTTTGTCCTGCCGCAGGGGCAATTACACTGCTGAGATTCACAGGACAGTGACAGAGTCAGGTGAAGTACAGGCAGACGGACAGACAGAGCTCTGCCATTACGACATTAGTTCCACTTACTAAATACAAACCTACTGAACATTTACTCACAGCCATCGTTTACAAAGATGACTGTTGCTGTCTTTCTTTTGTTCGTTTGTTATTTTTTTCCTATTGTTTGTTTGTTCATCCTTTCAATATTTTTGCTTCTTTTTCTTTCTTTCTCTTTTGTTTGTTCTTTATTTCTTTCATTTGTTCATATTGCTTTCATCATTCATTATTTTTTTATTCCTCTTCTGTTTTTCCCCTCTTTAATTTTTTCATCTTTCTATTTTTCTTTCTCTCCTTTCATTTTTTCTTTTGTTTGATCTTTTTCAGTTGTTACTCTTCTTTCTATTTTCCTCTAGTTTTCTTTCTCTCCGTTTATTCTATCTTTCATTGTCTTTCTTTTGTTTTTCCTCTATTTTTTCTCTCCTTTTATTCCTTTGTTCTTTCTTTTGTTTGCTCTTTTTTCTTTATTTACCTTTCTTTTTCCCCTCTTTTTTTTCTCTCTCCTTTTTTCTCTCATTCTTTCTTTTTTCTCCATTCCTCTCTTTTTTCCCTTTTTTCTCTCCTTTTATTATTTTGTTCTCTTTCTTTTGTGTTCTTTATTCCTTTTTATTCTTTTTCTCCCTTTTTCTTAATATTTCCCCCCTCGCTCTTTTAATTCTTATTTCATTCTTTTGTTGGTTTGCTTACTTGTTTTTCATCCTTTTCTTGGTTTTACATTCTTTTCTTTGTTTATTTGCCTCTTTTCCCCTGTATTTTTCTCTCTCCTTTTATTCTTTCTTTCGTTCTTTCTTTTGTTTGTTGTTTTTATTTATTGTTTTTCGCTCTTTTCCTTTTTTCCCGTAATTTTTCTTTTTTCCCCTCAATTTTCTCTCTCCATTTATTCTTTTTTCATTCTTTCTTGTGTTTTTTCCATTTTTTCTTGTATTTTTTGCTCTTCTATTTTTTCTCCTCTATTTTTCTTTCTTTCCTTTCTTTTTTCTATATTTCTTTTTCCCTTTTTATTCTTTAGTCATTCTATTCCTTTCTTTTTCCCTCAAATTTTCTTTCCTCTTTCCCTTAAATTTTCCTTCTTTTTCCCTCTATTTCTCTATCCTTTTATTCTTTTTTCATTCTCTTTTGTTTTTTTCTTTCTTTTTTGTCTTTCTATCTCTTCCTGTCTTTCCCTATCTTTTTTTTGTCTTTTTCTTTGTTTTTTAATTCTTATTCTTTCTTTCTTTTCCTTTCTTTTTTCTCCCTCTGTTTTGTTATCTTTTTGTTTGTTCTTTATTCTTTTGTTTGTTTTTTTCATTCTCTCCTTTGTTCTTTTTTCCACTTTTTGTTTGTTCTTCTTTCTTTTATTTCCTCTCTCCTTTTCTCTCGCTCTCATTTTTTTCTTTGAAAGTTCAAGCCATTGAACATGATAGTAGTCCACCACTTTAAAGAAAAAATCTTAAAGGAAAATGTCATCATTTACTCACTCTTTATGTTTTCTACACCCATTTGAGTTTCTTTGTTCTGACACAAAAGATATAGTAAAGAAGGCAGGTTGCAGGTTGACTTTAATGGTATTTTTTTGCCAGGAACTAGCATTCTTCAAAATCTCTTCTTGTTTTTAAATAGATGTTGAACAAGTGAAGGGTGCCTAAGTGATGACAGAAATGTAATTTAAGGTTAGAAGAAAAATGAAGGTTTAAAACCCCACGAGGGTGTGTTAATGAAGATAACTTTTTCTTTTCTTCACTTTCGTCAATTGGTGGAGTTCTGTCCCTGGTCACTGTCGCCACTGGCTTGCTTGGTTTGGGGCATCGATGGATTTACTCTTCAGTGTTTTGACTTTCAGCAGTGAAAATTAAACCTCACTGAACTGAACTAAAACTGTACTGGACTGACACTGTTTCAATTTACTAGAACGTCTATATCAATCTGCTTTGACAAAATCTACATTGTAGAAGCGCTATAGAAATAAACACGAATTAAATTTTTTGAGCGAAGAAATGAACATCTTGAATGACAAAGCGTGTGAGCAAATGATCAGGAAATTTTCATTCTGCAATTGAACTAATCCTTTAAACAGCCAACACAAGTCTGACGTCAAAGGACAGTCCTGCAGCTGAGCTTCGCCTGAAGACGTCTGACATGCCGCACGACCTCGGCTTGTTGGCCCAACCTGTAAACAGACGGCCGTGAAGAGATGATGAGCTGCCGAGAGCAGGGGGTGAGTTTCTGGAGGATGTTTTATGAGGAAAGAAGCACGAGGACGCAACATTATCCACATGAGACTCATTAACGAGTAGACAGCCATCAAAACGGAATTACACCGAATTTCGCGATTAGCGTAATTAGAATGCACTGCAAATGAACCCTAATTTAACCCTACACACGGGTTTTGAAGTGGCCAAACATGCTATAAATGGCTCTGGGGTGGAAAAAATGAAAGTTGCTGCTTTATTAAATGTCCTATCTGTCATTGTTGACTCCTCACACACACCGTTCCACATCTATATAATTATTTCTTCTGTTGAAAAAAGATAGTAGAATTGAACGCATATCTGTGTAGCTCTTCTACAAACAAGAGCAGCTCACGGGCACATCAAATGAGGGTAATTATTGCTACCTAAATCTAAATTAAATAAATGCAGCATTCATAAAATTGTATTAAAGTCACATTTTTAAATAAATATTTCATTAATTCAAGCAATGAAAGCCAATAAAAATCCCTGTACGTGTTGTTTTTTTAATGCTTAGTCAATATAAATGGAGCAGGAGCAGCATTGCACCAAACATCAGCATGTGAGGGACATCGCAAATATAATATGCAATTCAAATATATGCAAATATATGATTTGTACAACAGTTCAACAAACAAGAAGTGAATGTCAAGTCATTTTAGAGACAATATGTTACGTGATCCTTCTTAAAAATAGATTTTTTTAGGTCACACTTTATTTTAGGATACATTTTTCGCTATTAGTAAACCCTGTAACTACAGCCTTTTCCTTAAATTTGTAATTGGCTGCCTATTAATAATTAAGGGAGGTATTCAGTAAGGTTAGGAATGTAAAATAAGATCATGCATCATATGTACTTTATAAGTACAAACAGCCAATGGGGTTTATTTAAACAACATTAACAGATTTATTTTAAGTGCATGGCGCAAGTGCATTTAGGACTCCACTTCTGTTACTTTAAGTAGGGGGAAAACAATCGATGCACCCAGCACATGGCCTAAAAGTGTTATTATTGGTGCGTTTTTGGTGTAACAAGCATTGAGCCAAGTCTCATCTCTCATTGCCAGTAAGAGTGAGTTGTGATCGCACTATTGCAGACTTTGTAAATGGAATAGAACGAGCCCGATTCTACCAATGCGCCCTGAGGTGAAGGTAGCATTTTAATATGTAGAAAATAATAATCTTTTACATAATAATTGTTGAATATTTCGTATTAAATGACATATTGGGGGTGACTGTGCATCTCTGTGTGTATAATAAGCAACGTGTACCTGCTTTTTAGACTACAACATCTACAGAGCGAGACAGATTCTATCGAGGTGACCTAATGTAAAGGTAGAGTTTTTTTATTATTATTTATGAAGTAAATAATTATCTATTACATTATAAACCTTTGATTTTTTCATATTGAAAGACATGTTGGTGCTACTGCGCATCCCTGTGTGTGTAATAAGAAAAGTGCACATGCATAACAGACTGCAACATCTACAGAACGAGCCAGATTCTATTAAAGCGCCATGAGGTGACGAAGGTAAAGTTATTTTTTATTAATTGTGTAGAAAATCATAATATATTACATTATATTTCTTGAATTTTCATAATGAATGATATTTTGGTGCTGCTGCACCATCTGTGTGTGTGTAATAAGAAACGTGTGTCATAGGGCTCAACGCTAAGGACATTTTCTACTGGCCCGACTGGACCAGCGGTTCAGAGTTTGATTTGCCCTGCCAAAATTTTCACTGGCCCCACCAAAATAAATAAATAAAAAAATAGTAATAATAATATTAATAATAATTAAAAAATTCTTAGCCACATATTTTAAACAATGTGTCAAAAATAATGTCTGTGAATCTTGAATTTAAATATTTTTAAAATGTTAAAGTATTTAGCAGTAAAATATATAAGTATGAAAAATGTGCAGGTATTTTATTTCAAAACAAAAGGTGGCTGACTTAAAAGTGACTGAAAACTATACAAAACATCACTTTACCCATGTAAATATCTGTTTCCACAACGTTAGAACCAGACGTTTTCTGAAAGCCTCATAATTTGATGTTGCCGTCTCTTTACTGTACTGGTTTTTACCAGGTTACAGAAAAAATAATGTGCTCACAACATCCAATCAGATAAAAGGAACCAAAAAGCAATATGGTGTTTACGACTTCACAGAAAAGGTAGCATTCAAAGACTTAAATGCACAAATTGTTTCTAGATTCTAAGACTGCATTTGCACGCAACTGACAAATAGTCACAGGCAAATAAAAATTTTGGGACAAGGCAGTAACGATTCTCTCTACAGTCCCGAACATCTCACACGCTGGCCCCGGGCTATCGGGCAGTCCTTATTGTTAAACCCTGTGTACTTTTTAGACCATACCATCAACAGAACAAGCCAGATTTTATGAAAGCATCCTGGGGTGAAGGTAGAATTTTCTTTTAAATATTTATGTAGAAAATAATAACCTTTTGCATTAGAATTCTGTCAATTTTCATATTAAAAGATATTTGGGTGCTTCTGCGCATCCCTGTGTATGTATCAAGCATCATGAACTTGCATTTTATAGGCCACACTATCTGCAGAATGATCCAGATTCTACCAAAATGTCCTGAGGTGAAGGTAGCAGTTTTACATGTGGAAAAGAATAATCTTTTACATAATAATTTTTCATATTGAAAGTCATTTGGTACTATTGTGTGTATTAAGCACTGTGTATATGCTTTTTGGACACTCCTCTGTCCAAGGCACTCTTTAAATGAGGAAAAATAATTGCACCACTGACTTTAGACCAGCTTTAAGTTGGTTAATGATGCAGTTTATTTCCGATGCCTCAAAATTGCAACATGCCAAAAATACACCTTAACACACTTTCCAGACCAAAACACCCTATGGGTGGTCACCCCTGATGAATAAAGGGACTAAGCCGCAGGAAAATGAAGGAATGAATGAATAAAAGTTTTATTGAGATGGATTGTTGGTGATTGGATGGGTGTTTTCCCAATTTACCAGGACAATTAAGATCTTTTTAAATATGATTTAGGTATATATTTAAGTGAATTACCAAGCATGCAACCACACATTTGACCAATTTTCTAGAACCTGATCTTTAAGATTCCACTGAAACACATAATTAGAAATTAATTATTCCCCACACATCTTCAAGAAAGTGCTGTCAGAGACACAATCCTATCCACAGACGGTCCTTCACCCAGAACAACACAAAAACACAAGCCTCATCTGTGTGTGTCCCTGAGTGACAGAGTCAATGTCAGACAAAACACTAACAAACACTGTAAAACCAAGCTAGATCTGATTTTTATGTCTGACCATCTATGCACCAACTTCCAACTTTGGATCACCAGTCCAGTCCTCCAAACTACTCCATCCTCCTTAAAGCAGCTCCTAAAGAAGAAACTTCCCCAAAAACTACTATTATACGCGTTATCTTCCCATAGATGCTTCATAGAACACAAAGTCCTAAGATGAAGCGTTCACCAACAATCACGCTGGGTTTCATGTTCTTCCTTGGCATAAATGAGTTACGCTCTCCTGCGGTGGTTGCAGACAGGCCTGCCTTTATAGTCTCCGTACAGCCTCTCGGGATCATGTGAGTGATGGTACACATGCTGGCCGGCAGCGGAAGCTAAAATGGTTTATTATTGAAAATGCTTGAGTTTTAATTCAGCTCATAGGGGTAAAAAAAAGGGGAAGAAGAAATTTACGTTTTCTGAGGAGCCATTCTCAATCATACAGTCGATGCTAATGAGATTATAAAATAATGTTTATTTAATGCATGAAGTGGCTCATTTAACATTCAAAGCAAGCAGAAAGCAAAGTGTTCCTGTTCTACTTTCTCGAGCAAACATATTCATGAACAAACCAGTTTGACTTAACTGTACGAACCGCATCAGCAAACAAAATGAAAGCTGCCATGCACTACCAATCTTTAAAAGGTATATAATACACACTATTTGCCATGACAAGCATCACTGTTTCAAATACTTCAGGATTACAGCTGTAACAAACCCTTAACCCTGTAGGCCTTAGGTGTCAATTCCAGTTCCAGAAGAGGCCGCAGCTCTGCACAGTTTTGTTTCAACCCTAATTAAACACACCTGATCAAACTAATTAAGTTTTTTAGGCTTGTTTGAGACCTAGGGGTAAATGTGTTGGAGCAGGTTTGGAACTAAACTGTGCAGAGCTGCGGCCCTCCATGAACTGGAATTGACACCTGTGAAATTCACCTTATTCTTCGCTGACGAGCGGGCGCAGCCATTTGAATGTTTTTGGCTCGAGACTTCCGTTCTCATTCACTTCCATTCATTTTTAGACATTAAAAACTGCTCGTTTCGCAGTTTGATATTGCAAATTGATATTTTCTTATTATATTATTCTACTTGGTCTGTATAGTCATGCAAACATTTGTTTGTTGAGCAAGTAGTTTGACCGTTTTCTGACGTTTATTATTCCTAGTCATTTCTCCCATAGGCGACTGAACCGGAAGTTCTAAAACAATCGTGAAAACAGGCGCACGTCCGCATTTTAGAATAAGGTCAATAGGCCAACATTTACGGCTTTAGAATTGAATAAAATTTTTATATGCAGAATTTTAAAGCTTTGTTAATGTGAGCACATAACCAATTTTTCCAAACTCGCAGATTAAAATTTCTTGCATTTCTTGATTGTTCAATCGAGGTGGCGAAATAATATTAATAAACTAAACAGCCCAAACAATAAACCATTGCTTCTGTAAGAGGTTTTAGACCTGCAGGACCCAACACATGGAGTGCAGGGCAGGACAAGATTTGAAAGACGAATACAGGTGCGGGCAGTAAGGTCTTGTACAGGTTGCAGGAGAATCCAGTTATTCTTGGGACTCTCGTGAAATGGAAATATTTTTAAATTATTTACGAAACATTGAAACTCTGTTATTTATCTACACAAGCAACAAGATCAACTAATACAAAATAAAAACTATTTACAGCCGTAAGGTCAAAAGATACTTATCACATGGTTCATGCGTGAAACCATAGACAATTTCTCAGTGGATTCATGCACAGAACTATGTGTAAATTATTGCATGGTTAATGTGCGGAATTACAGGCTAAAGGCTGGTTTATACTTCTGGGTCAAACGCAGGTGTATGCTGCAGCCTTCGTGCGGTCGCATACTAATCCCTGTGGCCATTGCTGACATGCACCTCTCAAAAAATAAAACTACATGTTGCAAAGACGCATAGCGCAAGCTCTGTGATTGGTCAGCTTGCTAGCGTTGACAGTGTGAGCAGGGGTGAGAGCCGCGCAAACTCATTGGAGCGAGTGTTTACAAGTGGGGAGTCCCATGAGGGAGCTCCAGATGGAAACGATTGATTTGTTTAACTTAAGATTAAAGTTGTTGCGAGTCTGAGTTTTAGCTACTCGTACATTAATGTAGCATTCAGAAAAACAAAACACCAGCAAAAAAACTCAGAGGAAATTAGCCTACTACCAACTAGCGTTTGGGAATTAGTTATTGCAGAGCAACACAAACAGCATGCAAGGCATGCACCGCTGATCACTCGCCGCAGAAGAATAAACCAGGCTTAACCCTCACATGGCTCATGTTAATTTTAACGTTGCTCATGTCCAGAACTATAGGTAATTCTCGCAGGGTTATGTCCAGAACTATAGCCTAAAGGCTGATACACATCGGGACACTTTTCGTTTGCATTTATCGTCAGCGTTTTGAGATGTTTTTCCAGATTCAAACCCAAGCAATTTTCACTGGTGCGAACAGAAGAGTATGCAAAATCTCTCCTTGACTTTAGATAGCGCTACACAACTTTAAGCGTCTGACACCCGCTTGTAACACAAAAGAAGAAGACAAAGTCGACACGCTTGTTGTTAGAGTTGCTGGCGATTCGAACAAGCACGGATGGTTCAAGTTCATAGCTCCAGCTCTAATGATGAAGAAATGATTATTGTTTACCAGAGCAATAAGCAGCTCCACGTTCATATCGCCTCTGGGCATCTTCTTCACTGTGCGCTCGCATTGACACAATCGCGTGAGGCGTTTCTTAAAAGATAATGTTTTTCGGCTGGCGTTTTGCACTTTAGTGTGCACGATCACATTGGCGCCCTTTATTTAGTCACGAGGTATTACACGTCGACAGAAAACAAAGCAAAAAGCAGCCCGGTGTGCACAGGCCTTGATTCTTACACTATCAAGTCCTGAACTATAGGCTAATTCTCACAAGCTCATGTCCTGAACTATAGGCTAATTCTCACAAGCTCATGTCCTGAACTATAGGCTAATTCTCAAAGTCATGTCCAGAACTATAGGCTACTTCTCAAAGTCATGTCCAGAACTATAGGCTACTTCTCAAAGTCATGTCCTGAACTATAGGCTAATTCTCAAAGTCATGTCCAGAACTATAGGCTACTTCTCAAAGTCATGTCCAGAACTATAGGCTAATTCTCAAAGTCATGTCCAGAACTATAGGCTACTTCTCAAAGTCATGTCCTGAACTATAGGCTAATTCTCAAAGTCATGTCCAGAACTATAGGCTACTTCTCAAAGTCATGTCCAGAACTATAGGCTAATTCTCAAAGTCATGTCCTGAACTATAGGCTAATTCTCAAAGTCATGTCCAGAACTACAGGCTAATTCTCAAAGTCATGTCCAGAACTATAGGCTAATTCTCAAAGTCATGTCCAGGACTATAGGCTAATTCTCAAAGTCATGTCCTGAACTATAGGCTAATTCTCAAAGTCATGTCCAGAACTATAGGCTAATTCTCAAAGTCATGTCCTGAACTATAGGCTAATTCTCAAAGTCATGTCCAGAACTATAGGCTAATTCTCACAAGCTCATGTCCTGAACTATAGGCTAATTCTCAAAGTCATGTCCTGAACTATAGGCTAATTCTCACAAGCTCATGTCCTGAACTATAGGTTAATTCTCAAATTCATGTCCTGAACTATAGGCTAATTCTCAAAGTCATGTCCTGAACTATAGGCTAATTCTCAAAGTCATGTCCAGAACTATAGGCTAATTCTCAAAGTCATGTCCTGAACTATAGGCTAATTCTCAAAGTCATGTCCTGAACTATAGGCTAATTCTCAAAGTCATGTCCAGAACTATAGGCTAATTCTCAAAGTCATGTCCAGAACTATAGGCTAATTCTCAAAGTCATGTCCAGAACTATAGGCTAATTCTCAAAGTCATGTCCAGAACTATAGGCTAATTCTCAAAGTCATGTCCAGAACTATAGGCTAATTCTCAAAGTCATGTCCTGAACTATAGGCTACTTCTCAAAGTCATGTCCAGAACTATAGGCTAATTCTCAAAGTCATGTCCAGAACTATAGGCTACTTCTCAAAGTCATGTCCAGAACTATAGGCTAATTTTCACATGGTTCATGTCCAGCATTCTAGGTTAATTATCATGTGGTTCATGTCTAGAACTTTAAACTAACTTTGACGTGGCTCATGTGCAGACCTATAGGCTAATATTCACCTAGTTCAGGGATGGGCAAACTTGATCCTCGAGGGCCGGTGTCCCTGCAGAGTTTTGTTCCAACACTAGTCAAACACACCTAAACAAACTAATCAGTGTCTTCAAGATCTATAAGCAGGTGTGTTTGATTAGAGTTGGAGCTAAACTGTGCAGGACACCGGCCCTTCAGGGCCGAGTTTGCCCACCCCTGACCTAGTTCATGTGTGGAACTATAGGTTAGTTTTTGCATGGTTCATGCATGTAACTATAGGTAACTCCTAGATGGTTCATACCAGGAACTATAGGTTAATAATAACATGATTCTTGGGTAAAACTACAGTCTAATTATTGTGTGGTTCATGTGTGGAACGATAGGCTAACTATCGTGTAGTTTATATGCAGTACTATAGGCTAATTCTCACGCAGTTCATGTCCAGAACTACAGGCTAATTGTTGTGTGGTTTATGCGTGTAACTATCGGCCAATTACATTGTGGTTCATGTGTTAAAATGTAAGCAATTACATATCTTAAGATCCCTTGTGCTTGACTTTCATGGAGACCCTTACTCTTACTTCATCACACTCTACAACAGTTTCACAGGAGCACTCGGGTCAACCCCAAATACTAATTACCCAATTACAATAAACAAACAACATGGATTTACAATTGAATGAAGCAGCAAGAAACCTGAGGATGCCAGGCCTTCTTGGGATATGTGCTACTGATCACACAATCGTGCTTCCCTGACAAGATGTTCATGACAATCTCAGCTTGACAAATCGTTTAAATATTATTTTAATGTATTGCCCAGAACACCCAATATACTTTTGGCAGAACTATCAAACATACATCAAACACAAAATGATACCAAAAATCCCACAGCTTAAGTTGTGTTATTACTTTTCAAAAGACAATGAGACACAATAAACAGGTTCTCCGCCCTTTATTCCATTCAGTCTTTACTGTGTGAAAAAGAAACTGGATTTAATAAACAAAATCCCACCAGACAACATTAGAATTCTCATTGCCGAGCTCAAATCTAAAGCTCTTCCTGGTCTATAAAGCTTTGCCTCCCCCAGTCCTACTTCACTTCAAATCCCTATTAGCGTCCAGGACTGTGGGAATGTTCCTGGAGGAGCTAAAAAGCAATAGACAAGACGCTGTTTTTCATCCGTCAAAATGACAAAAGATCGTTTTCCGAAATGAATCTCCAATTGAATTGATGCGAATAAGATGACTGGAAGACAAAAAAACTGAACAGATAAAAATACATCAAAGCGGGGCGGCACACAGAGCTTCCTCGGTTTTATTCTAATGAGCATCCGGAGTCTCTTTCCACAGAAATCGATCTCTTTCTTGTTTGTCCAACAGCAACACACACGAGTGGAGTGGTGGGAAGAGGCAAAGAAATGAGATTTACAAGAACAAAGGCTCTCAGGGCTGCGCTGGCGAACCGAGAGCTCACTTTCACCATCATCCCGACTCTCCGCAGGCCCCCGTGCTTTAGTCAAAGATGAAGCGCCAGGGTCCCACACCTACCAACAGAGCCTGCAGGATACGGCTCAATAGGGGATTGAGGAATAAAATCTGAAATTGTATGTGTGTGTGTGTGTGTGTGTGTGTGTGTGTGTGTGTGTGTGTATATATATATATATATATATATATATATATATATATATAAAAACACACTAACACACACATATACTGTACACACACACACAAACATATATACACACAAATATACATACATACATACATACATACATACACACACACAAACCGCTGACGTCACAATGATTAGCCCTTTTTCAAATATGTCCTAAGAGATGTTTAACAGACCAATGACATTTTCAGTATTTCCTTTTATATTTTTTCTCCTGGAGAAATGTGTATTTTTTTTAGTTTGGCTAAAAAAGCAGTTCAAATAATTTAAAATCAATTTTAAGGACAATATTATTATAACATATCTTTATTATTATTTTGAAGAATTTTGCTTTCTTTTGCATTTTATCGATTTCTTTTTCACTTTTTCTTTCATTTTTGATTTGTAATTTTTGCTTTTTCTTTCGCTTCTTTTCCTTCTATCTTCCTTCTGTTCTTCTGCTTTCTTTTGTTCTTTCCCTTCCTTTCGCTCTCACTCTTTCGCTTTCTTTTGTTCTCTCCTTCCTTTACCCTTCTTTTGCTTCCTTTGCTTCTTTTCGTTCTCTCTTCCTTTCGTTCATTCGCCTCTTTCGCCTGCTTGCATGCTCTCGCCTCTTTTTGTTCTCTGCTTCCTTTTGTTCTTTCACTCTCATTCTTTCGCTTCCTTTCATTCTTTGTCTTCTTTTCGTTTGTCCTTTTGCTTTCGTTCTTTCACTCGTTCGCTTTTTCTTTCACTTCCTTTCCCTCTTTTGCTTCCTTTACTTTTTACTTCCTTTCGTTCTCTCTTTCTTTCACTTTTCATTCTTTTGCTGTTCTTTTGCTTCCGTTCGTTCTCTTCCTTTCATTCTTTGCTTCCTTTCGTTTCTTCACTCTTTCACTCATGTTCTTTCATTTCCTTTCATTCTTTTCCTTTTGTTCTTTTGCTTTCTTTCATTATTTCACTTTTTTGTTCTTTTGCTTTCATTCTTTCAATTTCGTCATTTTGCTTTTTTGTTCTTTCGCTTTTTCATTCTTTCACTGTTTTGCTTTTGTTCTTTTGATTTTTGTTCTTTCACTTGTTTTTTCGCTTTCGTTTGTTTTTTCACTTTTGTTCTTTTGCTTTCATTTTCCTGTCCATTTACTTTTCGCTTTCATTCGTTTCTTCACTCTTTCGATTTCTTTTACCTTTTGCGTTCTTCTATTTTCTTTAGTTCTTTTGCTTTCTTGCGTTCTTTACATTTCTTTTGCTTTCTTTTGCTTGTTTGTTCATTGAGTTTATTCATTCACTCATTCAGTTCATTTCTTTGTCCATCAGCTTAGTGCCTGATTTACAAGAGGACCCCCACAGCAGAATGAACTGCCAAATATTCCTGCATTTGTTTTATGCAGTCTATATTCAGTTCAGTTCAATACAACAGCTCCACTGTGACTATCGTGGATGCGCACATTTGCGTTATCAATGCTCAAACCATACATTGTGCATCTGTACTCAAGGCTGAAAGTAACCAAGGATGTCACCACTCTCTCATTCAATCCCTCCAAGCTTTAGTGTGAGTCAGTGATGAAGGGTAATGCAGATGGCACATACAGACACAAGCGCCACAACTGACGACACATTCCCTCATCGGGCTGCAGCAGATGTTTCCTCAGCGTCGTTCCACAGATGTACAGGCTGATGTGCTGCGAACCCTCCATCCCACATCCACTGATTGAAACAGCACCATCTCTGCCTATTAGATGGTGAAGCAGGTGGACGCGGCTGTGAAACGCTCCCCGAGGGAAGCGCTGGAGAATGAGACGCATTTGCATTGCAGAAGCTCTGGCTGTATTGATGATCTCAGAGCGTGAGTCATTGGCAGTCGCTCGCTCTCGCAGACGGCAGCAGGAACGTTGGCATTCGGCAATAAATCATCGCAATAAATGATCTCAGGAGAGAAGGGTATATACTGAGGAATTCTGCAAAATACACTAAATAATGACATCTAAAACAGTCAGTGACAAAAAAGTGATTTAAGACTGGGGCGTGCAATAGAAAAGATGTTGGATTGATATTTAAAATATATTAATTATATTAAAAAATAAAAAATATATATAAAAGCAGAGAAATAGAGAGAATTATATTAAATGAATCATTGTGAATATGCTGATAATTATTATTTATTTTTACAGTTTTCTCTTAAAATGTTGATTGTTAAATGTAATTTATAATGATTTATATTTTTATTTGTTTTTAATTAATTAATTATTTATTTATTTATTTATTTACTTACAGGTACTAAGTTTGCTATGCATGCTCTTTTTAATGTAAATTTTATAAATGTTTTAATATACATTTTTAACATTTGTCATGCCAAAAAAGAGTTTACTAAATTAAAAGAGATACATTAAGATTAAAACATAATACTAGAAGATAACTGGACTAATGCTCTTCAAGTTATCAGGTCCTGTTCATTTAACTCCAACCTCCAGCTGATCCAATATAAGGTAGTCCATAGACTACACTATTCCCGAACTAAATTACACTCAATATACCCCTCTGTATCGCCTCTTTGTATTAAATGCAAGTCCAATGAAGGTACACTGGCACACATATTTTGGTTCTGCCCAAAAATCTAAAAATTTTGGATGGAGGTGTTCTCTTTTTACTCTGAAGTACTAAGGATTGATTTTCCACCTGACCCTCTTATTGCAATATTAGGCTGGGCTCCTCCCTTTCAAAACTTTAGCTTGGATCAAATCCAGACAGTTCAATATGGAATGACTATGGCAAAAAAGGTAACATTATTGACGTGGAACAAAGAGTGTACACCTAAATTTGAGACATGGCTCACAGAGTTTTGTAATGTACTACACATGGAAAAGATTAGATATGAGATTGCAGGTAAACCAAAGAAATTTTAAAAAATTTGGAAGCCCTTTTTTGAATGTCTACCGACTGATCAATGAAAACTAATTGGTATGGAAGATTCTGAATCATAGCAATGTGAACAAAATACTAATTCTCAATAATTAGGTATGTATAGGTTTTCAATTATCCAATTTTATTTTTTATTTATTTTTTATTTATTTATTATTATTATTATTTTATTTATCTCTTTTCCTTATTTGATCATTTTTTCTTTTCCTTTCTCTTGTTATCTGTATTGATTTGTACTCATATGTATATATGCTCTATTTGTCATGTACATATGCAGATATTCGACTGAACTTGTGGATATGTGCAGGTATAGATTTTTCATAGAGGAATATGATTAGGTATCTGTACAGTTGTGGATGTACATGTGCATATGTATCCACATTTCAAATATGTTTCTTTATTATTATTTGCTGGCATGGGAGGGATTTGGGGTTTGTTCTTTAAAATGTGAAAAGCTTTAAATAAAATATAAAAAATAAAAAAAAGATTAAAACATAATACAACTATAATATTTTTTTAATTACAAGGTATTTTATTATACATTTTTTTTAAATAAATAAATTAAACTCTTTAAAAAAAAAGCAGGGATTGTAACCCAGGGGTGTCTAAACTCTGTCCTGGAGGTCCGATGTCCTGCATAGTTTGGTTCCTACTTCCTTCAACACACCTCCCTGAAAGTTTTTGGGATTCCTAGAAAGAGCTTAATTAGATGGTTCAGGTGTGTTTATTTGGGGCTGGAACTAAAATATGCAGGACACCGGCCCACCAGGACTGAATTTGGTCACCCCTGTTGTAACCCAATGTTGTGTCAAAAATGAACAATCCCAACATTCAATTAAATAACTTTGTTTTTCAGACCCAACATGGTTACAACCACCAAGCATTCTTTTGAGTGTACTAAAATGTTAAAACAGATATCATTGTATTCATTTTTCATTAATATTAAACATAAACACTGTGTAATTAATAAAAGCCTGTTTGTACAGAGTGGAGATTTGCTCAAAATTGTAAATAAATGTGCTGTTCTCTAGACGTTTATTCATTATTTGTTAAAGATCTAAGTAAAAGCGAGCAGCGGGAATTCCCAGATAAATTATTCATATTAACAAATACCAGCAAAAAAACAATGAATATTTGTTTTCTAAAATTTATAATTGACCCATTTATTAAAATCATAATATAAATATTTAATATTTTTCAAGTGACCATACATCCTTTTAACTAGTTACTTAGCAAGACACTAGTATTACGGCAAAGTAAAACGTAAAGGCTTAACAAGCTTAATTATTTACAAGGTAACTCGTTGGACAACATGTCTTAATGGGCTAACAACATTGATTAAACACTACCTGACAAAAGTCTTGTTACTATCAAAGTTTTAGGGACAACAAATAATAGTTTGACTTCTAGTTGATCATTCGGTATCAGAAGTGGCTCATATAAAAAGCAAAGGCCTCTAGATTACACTTATTTTACTAAAATAGAATATGATCATGCCTTGATTTTAAATTATTTATTAGGACAGTAAGGTCTGACTTGCTTAGACAAAAGTCTTGTCACTTAACAGAAATAATGTCCAGTATAGAATATAAAGTCATGCTGCAGTGGAAACTGAATGAATATTGTGTCTGACTCCATCATGTGTTTGGAGGACTGCATCCATACATCTCTGCAATGACTTAAATCACTTATTAATAAAGTCATCTGGAATGACAAAGAAAGCGTTCCAGCAGGACTCTTTGGATTCATCTTCAATGCCTCCTCCTACATTTTACCCCATCATGCTTAATAATGTTCATGTCTGGTGACTGGGCTGGCCAATCCTGGAGCACATTTACCTTCTTTGCTTTCAGGAACTTTGATGTGGAGGCTGAAGTATGAGAAGGAGCGCTATCCTGCTGGAGAATTTGCCCTCTCCTGTGGTTTGTAATGTAATGGGCAGCACAAATGTCTTGATGCCTCAGGCTGTTGATGTTGCCATCCACTCTGCAGATCTCTCGCACGCCCCCATACTGAATGCAACCCCAAACCATGATTTTTCCTTCCCCAAACTTGATTGATTTCTGTGAGAATCTTAGCTCTATGCGTGTTCCAGTAGGTCTTCTGCAGTATTTGTGATGATTGGGATGCAGTTCAACAGATTCATCAGAAAGATCGACCTACTGACACTTTTCCAAATGATCAACTAGAAGTCAAGTTATTATGTGTTGATCTTCAACTGAGATCGACAACAAGACTTTTGTCAGGTAGTGTATATTTATTATTTTCAAACCAAATAAGTTTTTTTCTACACAATTTATTGTTATTATATATATATATATATATATATATATATATATATATATATATATATATATATATATATATATATATATATATATATATATATATATATTTTATATCAGGGTTCAACGCTAAGGATTTCTACTGGCCCGATTGGACCAGTGGTTCAGATTTTTACTTGCCCTGCCAAAATTTTCACTGGCCCCATAAAAGAAATAAAAAAGTTAGCCAAATATATTAAAAATTGTTTCACGAAATAATGTCAGGCGGTTCATTCCACTGTGGCGACCCCAGATTAATAAAGGGACAAAACCGAAAAGAAAATGAATGAATGAAAATAATGTCAGTAGTTGTAGAATTAAAATATTTGAAAAAATATTTAGCAGTAAAATATAGCAGTATGGAAAACGTGCACGTATTTTATTGCAAAACAAAAGGTGGCTGACTTAAAAGTGAAGGCAAACTAAGAAAAACATCACCTTCATTTTTTTCGTCATGCTGTACCTATTTAAATGTTTCCACAAAGTTAGAAACAGACATTTCCTTTAGCCTCATAATTTAATGTCGCGGTCATGTTGCCGTCTATTAAAATTTAGTGACAAGGCAGCACTGCCCCGATCGGGCCAGTAACAATTCTGTCTACTGTCCCGAGCACCTCTCACACTGGCCCCGGGCCATCGGGCAGCCCTTATTGTTGAGCCCTGTATATATATATATATATATATATATATATATATATATATATATATATATATATATATATATATATAAATAGGAAAATAGGAAAAACTGTGAAATAGGATAATAGGAAAAACTGTGAAAATTTACATGCTCCATTAAACATCACATGGAAAATATTTGAAGAGGAATTAAAATTTCACAGAATGGCTAATAACCAACTAATCAAATGTTGCAATATGAGTATATTCTACATTTTTTACCAATGCACAAGGGATATGGCTGAATGACATTTCAATCATGTGGGAGCCCTTGTAGCTTTTTGTGCATGCAGATACAGGATGGCCCTGTGACCGAGCAATACATTATTCAGCAAACAGACAGCTTATCAATAACAAGCTCACAAAACTTCCATCACAATGCGAGCGCGGAGGTGTCAATCAGCGGTAATTGAATCAGTGCAGTATTCGTGGGTAAAGCCAAGGCCACTGCTATAGAGGCTCAAGCAGATGGTGCAGCAAAGGGAACAGGGCCAACAGTCAAATGGCCCAGTTTAACACAATCAACCCGTCAGCACACAAACCACCGCCTCACTGAGCCACGGCGTGTCTTGCCAATGAAATCATGATTGTATGAAATAGTAGAAGATGGTTACATTTTCCTGATTCGACATTGCGGATCCTGCTGTTTTCATTGTGGATGTGCACATTGCAATATCGATGCTGAAACGATATAGTGTGCAGTTCTAATTCATACCCATGCGAATGCTGTGGACTGGAAATGCAAGCTCGCGCGACAAGCTTCGCATGTTGCTGCATTTCGAAAATCAATCTGGCTGAACTCTGAACTGTGAAAACGATTGCATGAGACCAAAAGATGATCAAAACGGGACCTCTCGCTACAGAACTGTAAAATATAAAACAATCGCTCTCCTTATTACTGCCTAATCATCTTGTTTTATCCCTTTTCACAGCACTGTATGACAGAAATCGCATGCTCAAACTCCAGTGTGATCACGGCTTTAAAAGGTCATGACACACCCACTTTTGGTTTAGTTCTACCTCATAATTTTTTTCAAAAGGTGCATTGTAATGGGCGTGGAGCTTCCCAAGCAAAGGGCAGGAGTGGGCGTGGCCAGCAGGGGAGAAGGAAGGGAGCGAACAACAGTTGTCAGATAGCTTACAAAATGAGATACAAACCGTAAGGAGACGCATGATTTTATAGTCTACAAAGTTAAAATGCAAATAAATAAACAGTAATTTAATGCCCTGCTACATTTGTTATTCAAAATTTCATATACAGGTAACCACAATATCATTATAAAGATAATCGTGTTCATATAAACACTATAAATAAGGACATTTCCCTCAATCCCCGGGTCTGAATGCAGACTCAGTGTAGCAGGTCTCTTGCCCTGTCTATGTTAACCATTAGCTCTATTGGTAATCTGAAGGATTTAGGCGAACACAGCAGCTCAGCGATGTGTCTAAATGTAAATGAATTCAACTAATAAAAGACAACGTCCGCTATTCTCCAATTCTCGTACTGCTCTCCAAACAAAAATGCTTGCTGCACACAAACGGCTTTGCTGTATCAGCCCTGACAGCATCGCGGGGAAAAACATGCAACAAACCCCGTGGATCATGAAAACAAACACATACGACCCTTCATGAACAGCTAAATACTGTGTGCCGTTGGTCCTTGTCTCACAGCTTGGCACTGGCAGGTCTACCTTGCCTTTAGAAAGCACGTGCAGGCATGAATAATTAAGAAGCCGGCTCTTCTCATAGGATAAGAAAACTCTGCTATGAATAATAATGAGAAACCGACGTGTCATCTTTGCATTTGCAGTTTTGCGCTACATCGCCGATTTTGATCCCGCCCCAAAAATCATTTTAAACCCGGAAGCTGAAATTAGCTGACAAAAGCTCTAAAATATCTAGTTTTCCCCCACAATTAAAGCCGACAGGTGCTAACATTGTCTTACTGATGCTAAACACACACAAATCTGTTAAAATCCCCCAAAAAATTGTTTCATGAACCTTTAATCACTACAGAATGTTACGTTTTCAAACACAAACTGCATGTACTCTATCAGTGTAATTCTCTCTTGATTTGCAGCTCCACCTGTTGGATGCTCAGATCTTGTATTTTTTAGTGTTAAAAACCCGAACATTAACATGCGTAGATTTGTGCCCCTTAGGTTATTCAGATTTTACTTCACGTATAAATGCATCAACCAGCTTTCTGTACATTTATTATGCAGTAGATGTATATATTACTGTAACGTGTTCTCACATTAAATTCTCTCAATTTAAATGTATAGCCCACGAATGACAAATGATTCAACTTAAGGCTGATTTATACTTCTGTGTTGACTGATCACTGTGACCCACAGCGCATGCCTTGCATGTAGTCGTGCATTTTTAATTCTGTGTACTGTTTGTTTTGTTCCACAATAACACTTCTGAAACGCTAGCTCGCTAACAGGTATTTATGTTCCACTGTGTTGAGTTTTTCGCTGGTGTTTTGTTTTTTGTGAATGCTATAAGTAGCTAAAACTCGCTTATTTAAAGGCGGGAACTGGCAGACGTGCAAAATCTTTAATCATAAGGCAAACACAAAACAAAAGTTTCCATCTGGAGCTCTTTTGCAGCACTAGACACTTTTGAACACTCACGCAGCTCTCATCACTGCCCATACTTGTCACCGCTACCAAGCCGACCAATCATAGAGCTTGCGACACGTTATTGCAACGTGCAATTACTTTTTTGAGAGGTGTCGGCATCAGCCACGGCGAGGGGTATGCGATCATGTGAAGGCTGCATAGATCATACGCGTGCGATTTAAATCTCTACTTTTAAATTAACCTACTGTACTTGAAAACCAAAGTTTTTTTGTTTTGTAATCTGTAAGAAATGAACCCAAGGTACAGTTCATCCTATCAAATGCACATGACATGGCAGCAACTACTCAAACGGCCACAAACATGTCATTAAAATGTCGCTGTCATTTCTTCGCCATCAAAACCAAGTTGTGGATTACTTCAGAAGAGCAGCATGACCTGACGATCATTATTCAGAGGATGATAATGTTTAACACGGCCATAAACGAGGTTGGTGTCGTGATCTCGTTTCTTCCGAGGTGTGCATGTGCATTAGCTCGGGCAACCTGAAAAAATTTAGATTTTGTTTGATTTAAACGTTTAGAAACAAAACTATGAGACCGATTGTGCTTGATTTTATTAATTATTCCAAATATGTAATGTAATCATAACCTCGGACAGAATGCCAGTGAGGCATTTCAAGGATGGCCGCCCACTGAAATGACTTGCCTCAAAGGGACTTTGGCTTGACACAGACGTATAAATCAGCCTATACACTTAGAAACACCCTTAAAAGAAAACAGCACTGATGTACGCTACATTTTTAAGCGTATTACTATTATTATTATTTATAATTATAATAATAATAATAATAATGTTTATAAGTTGGAATCATATTCACAACCCAACACTAAAAAATGCTGGGTACCACACAATCGATTTGTGTTGGGACAACATGAAGGAAAACGGTTAACGTATTAGTTTTGACTAATTTAAGTGTAGTGAACATAAAACAATTAAGTTGTCTTAAAAAACTTCAACAATTGTGTTTCAGCTTATTTTAAATAAATAGTTTGAGCAAACAGCAAACATCAAGTGAATATTTACTTCACAAGACGCTGTATTACTTTCAGAAGGGCTACTTTTTACTGTGTTTACAACAGATACTTTTACTCTACTTGCACTACATTATATTGGCAAGTAACCATACTTTCACTTCAGCAAGGTTTTCTCCAGCACAGCCAAGCGAATGAAATCACGTGCAAATAAAAGTGTTATATGGGGAAGTAGGGCATTTCTCGCAGTGCTGGAAGGCATTTCTTCCTCATCCTTCTCTTTTCTGTGTGTAATAAGCTGAAAATTGCCAGCTAGACACGGAAAATGAGGCGTTTTCAGTGGCGGCCTGGAGAAATGAGGCCATGGCTGGGATGTGTCAGGAATATGCCCACAGAGGTGCCAGGACACGTCGCCTTCACCAAACTCTGTCTGCACATACTTTTACCAGGGAACGACGCCATTGCAGATAGTAGACTTCTGAGATGAGATAAGCAACTTGGCAATGTCTCTCTGCACTGTTAAACCAAGCAATCAAATCAAATCAAAGCCTCTTCCAGTGAATCTTCCAGAAATACAGGACGGTATGTCCTCGATGAGATGCTTCTGAAATCATGACACAGAGCAGTATTTACGGAAAAATTTAACAGAAAATCCAAAGTAAACGCTCAACATATTTATCTCCATGCTAGAAAAACATAAGACTTTAAGCTGTTTGCTCAGCCAGCGTTGGTAGAGGCCGGGCTCAGCGGTACAAAGTTTTAATCCCTAACAAATGGACGTTTTCACCTGGTCCGAATTAATTTTGACTGCGCTGTGCAGATTTTTTTTTTTTTTGCAAGGCCACCTCCAGCTGTGACCAGACCGAAGCAGGCGCTCTCTTGGGTCTCTTTGTTCCAACTGTTTGTTGTGCATGATGGAAAAAGGACTTGAAAATAAAGTCAGCTTTGGGCCTGGAATGGCAGTGACCTCGGCGGGAGAGTGAAACGGCAAAGTGGGCGGCTCACATGGTGATTAGTATTGCTGTATTTTTCTGCGGCGAGCCAAGAGACACATTAGGTTTAGTGGTAATCTGAGTTGGGCTCCTGTTTCCCGAAGCTTCGCTTCCTTGCTGATCTAGGTGCTATCTGTAGGGTTGCTAAAAACATAGAAGACAAACTAGACTATCATGAAAAATTAATTTATTTTTATAGAATTTGGTGCGTTTTGGATAAATAATTGAAAGTTTTCATGTGTCGTCACACCATTAAGAGAATTTACACAACTATAAGAGCAACGAATAAGTGCTGTAGGCAAGTTTCAGGTATGTAAAGTGTAAGAAGAAAAACATTAGTCTTTTTATTTTTATAAAGTTAGCAGTAGAACCAGATAAGCAATTGCAGATTAGGAAGGGAAGTGGAGACTAAATAGTTGAGTTTTTAGTCGTTTCTTGAAGACAGCGAGCGACTCTGCTGTTCTGATGCAGTTAGGGAGTTCATTCCACCAACTGGGCAGATTAAATGCGAAAGTTCGGGAAAGTGATTTCTTCCCTCTTTGGGATGGAACCACGAGGCGACGTTCATTCACAGAACGCAAGTTTCTGGAGGGCCTATAAATCTGCATAAGTGAGAGCAGATAAGAAGCAAAGCCAGAGGTCGCTTTGTAAGCAAACATCAGAGCTTTGAATTTGATGCGAGCAGCAACTGGCAGCCAGTGCAAACGGATGAGTAGCGGAGTGACATGTGCTCTTTTAGGTTCATTAAAGACCACTCGTGCTGCTGCGTTCTGGAGCAGCTGAAGAGGTTTGATAGAGTTAGCTGAAAGCCCCGCTAGTAGAGAGTTGCAATAGTCCAGTCTGGAGAGAACAAGAGCTTGAACAAGGAGTTGAGCTGCATGTTCAGATAACAAGGATCAAATCAAAAGCGAAGTCATTTCTCCTTTCAGCCAAAAGCTGAATAATTGTTGTCCAAAAAGGTTATGTAACTAACCAACATGCAACCTTAAAGGGCTCAAGTAACTATTCAAATAAAATGGTCTATGCTTGCACAAACGTGTGAGCATTTTAGTGACTTTTCCACATGCAACATTATCTATTGTACACGATACTGTTAATGACGATACTACCGCTTACAAACTACAGCAGCACCGGCAGTTTTTTGGTGCCATAGTATCGCGATACTACCAGTACCAGTAAACCGTGCAACCCTAGTTACCATGGGCCAACTTTAGTCCGCGGGCCCTAGTTTGGGCATCTCTGATTAAAAGCTTCTAGAGAGGAACGATCAAGTGCCCATGATGTAATTCAAAAGCCTAAATAAGTGAATAAAAAACATGAATCACAAAGTATGGAAAACTGTCAATTTACAGCTATTTTTTAAAATTGTAAATAACAATAGAGAAAAATAAAACAGCTTTTATGGTATTAACATTTAACCAATGAAACCAGAAAACATCAAAACGGAGAATTAAATCTGAATAGATTTTCTGTATAGAGCAACTCGTGAGAGAACGACAACCCTTACAGATCAGGTTGAAAAGAGATCCAGTGTGAATCTAAACCATCAGACGGCTTCCTTTCTGCCCTTTACAACTAATCCCAGCTTTCGCTAATCCCCTGACCAGCTTAAACAGTTGCAGGCAAGATGACACCCGCGCGTCCTTTAACACACACATACACAGACGCAGTTGAAGTCAGAATTATTAGCCTTCCTGTTTATTTTTTCCTCCAATCTCTGTTTAACAAAGTGAAGATTTTATCAACACATTTCTAAACATAATAGTTTTAATAACTCATCTCTAATCACTGATTTATTTTATCTTTGCCGTGATGACGGAATAATATTTGACTAGATATTTTTCAAGATACTGTATTCAGCTTAAAGTGACATTTAAAGGCTTAACTAGGTTAAAGTTAGGTTACATAGGCAAGTCATTGTATAACAATGGTTTGTTCTGTACAATAGAAAACAAATATTGTTTAAGGAGGCTAATAATATTGACCTTAAAATGGTTTTAAAACAAATTAAAAACTGCTTTTATTCTAGACGAAATAAAACAAATAAGACTTGCTCCAGAAGAAAAAATATTATAGGAAATACTGTGAAAAATTCCTTGCTCAATTAAACGAGATTTAAGAAATATTTGGAACAGAAAACAACAGAGTATAAAGGAATCAGACAGTGCAGTTCAATACCTCAAGACCTTTTTTAAGACTCTCCATATATCAAGACATTATGACCACTTTAGGTTTTTAACCAGAAACACTTGCAAGATTTTAAATTACAGTATATTTACTAAATATTAATGAAAGAAATTAATCCAAAACCATAACACAATCCATAAACTAAATAAAAAAAATCTATTAAATCTAGCTGGCACCTACAGAACTGCAGAAAAAATAACGTTGCCTTGATTACTGCAATAAACAAAGCAGATTGATGTCAAATTTAGCAGGATTTTATTAATTTTATAAACTACACAGTATCCTGATATTCGCAGATTTAATTGAGGTAAACTTTAGTATGCAACCATACATTGCATAATCAAAATTTTGATCAAGTTTAATACCTTGCAAAATAGAATTTAAGACTTTTTAATACTTTTTAAGGACCTTAAATTTTTCTGCATTGATTTATCAACTTTTAATACTTTAAGACCCCACGGACATCCTGAACAAATTCACAGGAGGGCTAATAATTCTGACCTCAACTGTATAAGCAGTGCAAAGAGCCGTCACAGAGCAAACCCGATATACCGCCGACACAGGAAGATGAGAAAGTCAACCCAAAGAGCGAGTTCACAGCTGGACAAATGGCAATATCCCGATCAGCTGTCTTAAGCCATGGCAGGCGGACAACATTTCCATTTCTCGCATTTAGAGAATTTTCTCTTGGAAAAGCAACAGGTGCAGAAGCGGCAGGACAGATGGAGAATGTGCCGAGATATCAAACTGCTCAAATCTGACAATAACAGCAGTAACTACACCAAACACTTATTTCCTGCAGATAAAGAGTCTGTAAACAACAACAACAGCATCAAATGGACACAATAACACTAGAGATTATGCATGACATTTCCCGTATATTGCTTTAGTAGTCCATTTTTTTTGGTCTCACTTTATATTAAGTGGCCTTTAATGGCTATGAAACCCCCCTCTTTTGGTTTAAGTCTACTTCCAAATAAAAAAAAAAAATTGCTTCATGATGGGCGTGAAGCTCTGTGAGCAAAGGCAGGAGTGGGCGTGGCCGGCAGAGCAGCAGAAAAAGAGGAGAGCGAACAACTGGTTGTTGGCTCACAAAATGAGACGGAAACTGTAAGGAGACGCATGATTTTATGGTCTTCAAATTTAAAATGCAAAAAAAAAAAAAAAAAAAAAAAAACAGTAATTTAATTTAATGCCCTGCTATAGACGTTATTCATAATTTCATATACACACCCACAGTTTGCTTTCTCCACCTGAATCCCGGGTCTGAATGCAGACACAGTGGATAGCAGTGCAGCAGGTCTCTTGCCCTATCTATTCCATCTATCACTGCCGGTAATCTGGAGGATTTTCAACGTGTGTGAAAACAGTGGCACATATATAAGGGAGATGTGTGTGAATGTAGCGAACTCCACTGATAAAAGACAAAGTTTGCCATTCTCCAAATCTCGTACAGCTCTCCTGACAAGAAGGCTTGCTGCAAACCGACAGCTTTGCAGAATCGCATGGAAACAAACACATCGTTATGACCAGGGCTTGACATTAACACCCATCAACCCGCCAAATGCAGGTCGATCTTAGCGGTAAGACAGACACTCCCATTTTTTTTTACCTGCTTTCTTTTGCATTAACATAGTTTAATTATCATTTTTATACAATAACATTGCTTTAATGGGAGATAACCTCCCCTAATTATGTGTAGGTATCTGGTGATCTGGGACCTTTAGCCAGGACAGATTACTGTGCATATGTTTTGTAAATAAAAGTATAGCGCTCTTCTCAAAGCTACTAAGTAACCAAAGTCAGAACAGCAGTTCTGTGTCTCTCTGCGTCTGCGTGCAGAGAATGCGAGTCTGTGGCAGAGTATTGTCAGTTTCTCGCAAACACAGAACCGGGCCGACCAGGTAAAGTCTGTGTGGGAAGCGCTTATGTTGAATTGGGTCTTACACTGGATTCGCCACGATATGCCATCCATGGTCGAATTGTAGACGTTTTTTTTGATGAGCCTCACACGATGTGCGACGCCGCCATTTGGTGCCATGCGTTGCTTAGCAATGCATTCAAAACAATGTAAAGATCTTTTGACGTGAAGTAAAGAAACCAGGAACTTAGAGAAGTGCTGCTGTTGACAGCGTCAGCGTGCTACAGTCAAAATAGATTTCCAACATTATATTACACAAATTAGTGTGAAGAGCATGTTGTTTTACCATGGCCGAGTGAGTCATTAAATCAACCTCATTAAAATAAAATCGCACATGAGCGACTAAATAAATGTTCCCGTTTGCACACGTCTATTTTTATTCGCAAATGCGAGCGAAATGGTGCACTGTTGAGCCCTGTCTTGATCATATTTGATGATGATTGATGATCACAGAGAGCTGAACAGATCTTTTAATCCAGGTTGCTTTGCATACGTCCTTTCTGGTTGACTTGATTATAAACGTTGCAACGGAGACATGCTAATATGTGGCTGTCAATCAATTCGGTGGGCGGGGAAACCACACTTCCATGTCACGTTGCGGTCAGCCTCAAAATGGGAAGGTTTTGGAGTCTATTTTAAGGTCAGGAAATTTAAAAAAAAAAAAAAGACTTATTGTCTTTATATCACCCCAATATGACTGTGGACACACTATACCTACACACAGTTCTCTCTAAAATAGCTCCAAAAAGATGATTTTCATCATAAATGCCCTTAGTTATAACTGCAGATCAATGAAAAGTGTGAAATAGCCTACTATAACGTCTGCAACTATATAAAATAAATAAATGCATCAAATATGAACATATGCAGACCCTAATGCTGCGTTCACACCAGACGCGGCATGCGCATCAAGCGCGAGTGATTTACATGTTAAGTCAATGCAAACGCGCGAATAGACATCCTGCAGCGCGATACGCGCGAATGGCGCGGCGCGAATAACGCAAATTGCGCGAATGGCGTGGGGCGAATTGAGCGTTTTGCGCATTTGACGCGCTTAACGAGCGTTTCGCGCGAATCTCTCGATTTCGAAAATCTGAACTTCAGCGTACATTCGCGCCACGTTAACCAATCAGAAGCTTGCTCTTGTGGGGGCGTGATTGTGATGTAGAACCTGTTGTTGGTGTTCCGAGGGAAATCCTACAGGCCTTCACCGACAACAAGTCATCAAACTCGGCTTGGCTCAGTCAGAAGCACCGCTGAAAGCCTCCGTCATCCAGGTTAAGTTTCTGGAGGAGTTTATGAGCTCACAGAGCTGAATGCACCTCTGAAAGAATGTAGTGGACTCAGACACGACCCTAAACGTATCAACGCTGTTTTTCAGTCTTCATAAAGCACATACACACTGTTATTTTCTTCATAAAATCCATGTTAGCCATTGAGCTATGAAGCTAGAGTCTTCGGGCAGACAGAAGCCCAGCCCATCACGCGAATCCGCGTCTGTTCTGATGTGAATTTGACACGCGAATGAAGCGGGGTTTGACACGCGTATGAAGCGAGTTAACTCAAATGTTCACACGGCTATTTATCCGTGCGTTCTGCGTCTGGTGTGAACACAGCATTACAGTCTCCGATATGTTACCAATTACAGAAAAACTACACACAGCATACATTTAGTCCTTATTTGGGTTCAAAAACAACACGAAATATCCAGTGCACAGTCAGTGCAAACCTCTCATCTGCATCTTAAATCTACACCAGCACATGTAAACTCTGTTAGAGAGTAACTCCGTCATTCTCGAGTTCATAATAGTCTAAAAGGGGATGATAATAGTTAAACATGGCAGTTTGTTCATCTTTTAGGTTGCTGAAAGAATCGTTTGCTCCTTTTTTCACACTTCAATCTCACATTTGTCCGTTTCAGAAGGGATGTCAGAACCACTTCAATAATCACGCCCGAGTTAATGTTTATGAGCTCAAGTACGTTATTTCAAATATAGATGCACGCGAGCTCTCTGGAAAAAGTGAAACCACTCGTGCTTTTCTAATCATACGGGTTTGGGATGACATGAGCGTGAGGAAATGACATAATTCAATATCTGGGTGAAATATTCCTTTTAACGCTTGTAAATCTTTGCACCGGCTGAACCCAACAGACTGGAAACAAATGGTGCATGCTAACAGTTCCCATGCGCTGCCGCCGGCACGGGCTGAAAGATCTGCTGGAGAAAAGCTAAAAGAGGAAGAGAGGGTGTGTGTGTGTGTGTGTGTCTGGGAGCGCTCCGTTTTCGGCCTGTTTGGTCCCACTAAACACAGAGAGAGCCGAGACATGTGCTGACATCAGCAACTCCTGCTTTTCTTTTCTTTCTTTTTTCCCCCAAACTCAAGCCATTTCCAACTTAAATGCCTAGCGCATCAGTTGATCTTGGTCATAACCAATACAGTTTATGAATTCTGTAACCAATGAAGATGCTTATTTGTAAATACTTTAAATAAGTGTTTAATGAGCTCACCACTCACAAACCTCTCTTTTAACCCCTTCAGACCCTGTGTTCAATACAATGGACATATTAGTGCATGTCCTGAGCATTTCATCTAATTTAAAGCCTGTACTCTTTATGCATGTATGTATCCTGAGCTCATATAAAGACACACCGGACCCACTGCTGCACACCGGACCCGACGTGATCAAAATAACCCAGCGGCCAAACAGACCATTCACCGCTCAGTAGAGTCCATTCACAAAACCATCTAACACGCCACGCATCTTACTTCTGTTTCAAGCTTTTCTGTGCTCATCCATACAATAATAAATTTCATATTGCTCAGCCCACTCGACAGACCATTATTAGCCTCTCGAAGATTTCAGGAATTGTGTGTAAAGTTTGATTTGCTAGAAAAGAAAAATATTGTGGCGGGAATAAATATTTAAGTAATTAACTCCTTAATAGAAACACAATGTATTATATGGGTCATATTATATACTTTACAAATTTTATATACAAAGCACAAAAGTAAAATTTGTTTTATTGCAAAAATGTATACTTTTAAATAAGTATTAATAATATGAATATATCATGTATATTATATATAGTATATTATTATTATTATTATTATTAAATATTAGATATTTAACAGAGAAATAACATTAAAAATAATAAGAAAATATATAAAAATAAATTAATATATAAATTATATATATATATATATATATATATATATATATATATATATATATATATATATATATATATATATATATAACAATAAAAATAAGTAATAATAATAATAATAATAACAACAATAATTAAAAGAATAAGAAATAACAACAATACAAAAATAAATACAAAAAATTTTAATAACAAATAACAAATACATAAAACAAACAAATAAATGTAAGAATAAAAATAATAAATAATATAAAAAATTCTAATAATAATAAAATAAAAAATATCTAAAATAATAAATAGATAAATAAAAAGAAATAAAAAGAATAAATAAAATGTATAGAAAATAAGTTAATTCATTCATTTTCTTTTCGGCTTAGTCCACTGAAATGAACCACCAACTAATCCTGCATGTGTTTTACACAGCAGATGCCCTTCCAGCCGCAACAGAACACTAGGAAACACCCATACATTCTTGCATTTAAATTCAAACACATACATTATGGAAACTTTAGCTTATCCAATTCACCTGTACCGCATGTCTTTAGACTGTTGGGGTAACCAGAACACCCGGATGAAACCCACACCAACACAGGAAGAACATGCAAACTCCACACAAAAATGCCAACTGACCCAGCCGGGGCTCAAACCCGTGACCTTCTAAAAATAAGTAAAGTAAATAAAAAAAGAACAAATAAAAAATAAATCAAAGACAAAAATAAATAAAAAAGTAAATAAATAAATATAAATTTTTTTTATAAAATAATAAATACAATAAAAATAGATAAATAATAACGAATAAATATATAAATAAATAACTAGAGGGAACAAATAAATAAAAAAGAACAGTAAATAAGTAAAATAACTAAATAAAAACTAAAAGAATAAATAGATATATAAAAAGAATAAATAAAAGAACAAAAAGAATAGAAAATTTGTCAAATAAATAAATAAAAAGAATGAACATAAATAAAAAGAATGAATAAAAAATAAAAGAATAAATAAAAAATAAAAGAATAAATAAATCTAAAAAATTATAAAAATAGCAAATAAGTAAAATAAATAAAAAGAATAAATAAAAATCAAAAATTGATAAAATAATAAATAAAATAAATAAGTAAAATAGATAAATAAAAACAAAGAACAAATAAAAAGAATGAATTAAAATAAATAAAAAAGAATGAATAAATAAATATAAATAATAAAAAATTTAAATAGATAAAAATAATGATTAGATAAATAAAAAAATATATAAATAAATAGAAAGAATAGACAAAAATTAAATAAATCAAATTAACAAAAAAATTATATAAATATATACACACACAGGAGGGATAATAATTATCTTCAACTGTACACAGAATTCAAATATTATAAAATTATAGTACACTGTGGCACTAATTAAAAAAAACTATGTGTAATTATGCCTTAACACATCATTGAGTTACACAGAATAAATATATGTGCAAGCAAATGCACATAAGCTAATGTCTACAACAAGCAGTGTGATCAGTTTTGCAGTTTTATTTTTATGTTAACAACCTGATCTGACTGCAGCTGTGTGACTTCACATGATCACAGTAACAGCCAAAAACACTTAGAGTTGCACAACTACATTTCACAAGTCAAATAATAAGCGAAACACGCTGTTATTGTAGACAGGAGATGCTCTGAATTCATTTAAAGCATTCCCACACACAAGCCAAAATACCCAGCAAACAGCTCTGAAACCGATCGAAAGCTAAACAAAGCTATAATCGAGTATGACAGGACTCTTCTTGCACAATTTAGGACAACGCAAACAGCATGAATTTGCAGATATGAGTGTTTTTTGTTCCTCGCCAGTTTAGTCTCGTCTGCATTGACCTTCTCTAAGCTGCAGAGGCTCAGCGAGATGCATTCACTACGGTAAACACTTTTATTTTTGTACCTGTTTGACTGTTTATTTCTTTTCTTTTCCCTGAACTAGGTTATATTAAGTACTCCTCCTAAACGAGCTCCTGTTTTGTTTGTTGTTTTGGATGATCCTTCTCCTGAAGACTTATGCTTCTCATGTGGTCGATTAATGAGAACAAAAGAATAAAAGATTTAAGTTTACTCATCTTGAAGTTACAGTGCATCTGGAAAGTATTGATAGTGCTTCAATTTTTCTACATTTGTTTATGTTACAGCCTTATTCCAAAATGGACTAAACTCATTCATTCTTGAGATGTTTCAGCAGCTTCACCTGCGGTAAATTCACTTGATTGGACATGAATTGAAAAGGTATACACCTGTCTATACAAGCGCCCATGGTTGACAGTGCATGTCAAAGCACAAACCAAGTATGAAGACAAAGGAATTGTCTGTAGACCTCCAAGACAGGATGCCTCAAGGCACTAGGCTGGGGAAGGTTACAGAAACATTTCTGTTGCTCTGAAAGTTCCAGTGAGCACAGTGGCCTCCATCATCCGTAAGTGGAAGATGTTTGGAACCACCAGGACTCTTCCTAGAGCTGGCCGGCCTTCTAAGCAGAGTGATCAGGGGAAGAAGGACCTTAGTCAGGGAGGTGATCAATAACCCGACGGTCACTCTGTCTGGGCTCCTGCGTTCTTCTGTGGAGAGAGGAGAACCTTACAGAAGGACAAACATCTGTGCAGCGATCCACCAATCAGGCCTGTACGGTAGAGAGAGGCCAGACGGAAGACACTCCCCACCTGGAATTTGCCAAAAGGCATCTAAAGGACTCTCAGACCATAAGAAACTAAATTCTCTGCTCTGATGAGACTAAAACTGTACTCTTTAGAGTGAATGCCAGGCGTTACGTTTGGAGAAAACCAGGCACCGCTCATCACCAGGCTAATACCTATTCACATTACCGAGACATCATAACTTGTCATAAATCTGTAATAAACATAATTGTCATGAGGCCATTATAATTGTGCAATGAATCTTTTTCTCATTACTTTTTTCAGCAGAACAAAATTAACTTGTTAAAATTTCTCATTAAAAATGTCATTATTCTGTTAAATAATATTATAACAGCGTTAATATTTACAGACATTTGAATAACAAATTCAATTTGCACCCCTCTAACAGAGGAAGACAAATATTAATGTTGCTGTTATAATATTCAGCCACAGTTACAATAGCCTCATGGCATTCATGTTTATGACAGATTTATGACAAGTCATGCAAAGACACTGCAAGGCTATTTGTTTAATTTTTAACAATGTCATCTTTGGATATAAAACAACATTACTAAGTTAATGACACTTAACCTCCTAGTGGCCACATACGTGGACAGCACATTTTAGCTCTTAAGTGGCTGTTTAAAATACTTTGAATGTTTTATATTTCGTTACAGACATACAGTGCCATCCTGCAACTGTTTTACAGCATATGAAATTTCCCAAACACTATTTTTAGCAGTCCAAAATAGGAAAAGAATGTTGTTTTTACTCTCTGATGGTCGAAATATTTTCCAAAAATATGTATGTGTTAATTAATGCATTAACAAAACAGTCAGGGAAAAGTGTTTTATGTATTCGGACCATGAGTGCACATATATTGACATCATTTTTCCCTAAAAGTGCATCATATCAAAAGATGATTCTTAGGTTTTTTCTCTAATTAGGTTCCATTAAGCCCAAATAGCTAAGAAAAATTAAAAAAATGCATGTAAAAAACACCTTGGACCAAGCATGGTCACTAATTTCACAAAAACAGTGTCGACACATTGACCAGTAGCTCCTTTATTCATTTTAATGATGGTATTCATTTTGTCAAGAAAAAAAAGCAAATTTCAGTGAAAGTAAATATTAATGACCCTCCAGATTTCTTTTGTGATTTTAAAAAGGGTTGGAAATTGTTGTGCAAAAGTGGATGCACAACATAAGTTGTCATAAATCTGTCATAAACATGATTACCATGAAGCCAATATAGCAGTGAGACGAATAGTTTCTTATTACATTTCAGTAGAACAAAATTAAATTGCTGTTAAAATTTCTGAGTAAAAGTGTCATTACACAGCATCAGAATGGCATAAGGTAATATTTGATCTTATGTCAATTGGAATATTTTACCAACTGGTCAAGGGGAAAAAGTGATGATTTTTATCAGATCTGGACTCCTTTCCTTGAATATGTAGGTCCCAGGAGTTCAGGTACATTTTTGCAAAACCTTAGATCACATAAACCTTGGTTAATTTATGTATTCTTCTATTATTTTTATTACTATTACTTTGTAAATTTATTTTTTCTTTTTGATCTTCATTATTAGCTGTGATGTTGAAAATTTTTGTAATCTGTGATTGTTCTGTTGTTTTGTTAAAATGAAGGCAATATATATATATATATATATATATATATATATATATATATATATATATATATATATATATATATATATATATATATTTATTTATTTATTTATATATATATATATATATATATATATATATATATATATATATATATATATATWTATATATATATATATATATATATATATATATATATATATATATATATTTATATATATATATATATATATATATATTTATATATATATATATATATATATATATATATATATATATTTATATTTATATATATATATATATATATATATATATATATATATATATATATATATATATATATATATATATATATATATTTTATATATATATATATATATATATATACATAAAGCGTCTGTGAATATAGAATTTAAATACTTTAAAAATGTTAATAAATTGATGATGTGCACTATGAAAAAAATAAATAAAAAAGTGTCATTACTCTGTCAAGTAATTTCATAAGAGTGTTGCTAATGTTTAAGGACATTTGAATGACAAATTCAAATGCACCCCAGTAATTGAGGAGGAAAAATATGAATGATGCTGTTATAAAATTTAGCCACAGTTATAATAACCTCATGACATTCATGTTTATGACAGATTTATGACAAGTCATACAAAGACACTGACAAGTTTGTTTAATTTTAAACAATGTCATCTTTGCATCTAAAATGACATGACCAAGTGAACGACTCTAAATGTTGTGATAAGCATGAATGAAATCTCCTTCATATTCATGCATCATGTCAGAATTATAAAGGTTATGACAGTCTAATGAACACCCCTTTCATGTAAAGTGTTACCAGAAAAAAAGTCACTTTAATTTTCACAAAAACAGTGTCGACACATTGACCAACAGCTCCTTTATTCAATATAATGATGCATTTGACGAGAAAAAAACAGCAGCTTTCAGCGCAAATAAATATTAACGACCCACCAGATTCCCTATTGTGATTTTAAAGTGGTCGGAAATTCTCCAAGTGGATGCATTTAACTGCATTTGGTAGCAACTCAAGACGCCCGCCAAACTCACTTCATGAGGAAAACAATAACAAATGAATAAATCTGCATTAAAAATTGTGCATTTAAAAGAGTTGACTCTGCTTCTGACTGGACGAACCAGGGTGAAAAAGAAAGAAATGAAGAAGGAAAGAAAGAAAGCAAGCGACCGTGCCAAAGGAGAAAAAACTAGCCCAAACAGGAAAAGGTAGCTGCTGGATTGCCCTTGGAGAGAGCTGTGCAGCTCTTAATAAGCCTGCTGGTGGAAATGAGGGGTTCAAATGGCACGCTAATGGACTTCCTCTAAAAGAAAAAGTGTCAAACGGCAACAAACAGCAGTGAACACGGCCAACAAGCCACCCACTGAAGCCAGGGAACACAAAGAGACTGCCAATGAGGCGTTATCTCCCGCTATTGATATCTGATGACACTGTAATTCACTAAGAGGCAAGACGAGCGTTTGAACAAGAAGATTTCACACACATTAACTTCAGAGATCTTAAAAGACCCGGTTAAAATCTCAGGCATGAATCATCGGAAATGAGGCTGTATGCAGGGACGTTTTTTGTTAACCCTTGGGTCAAATATGGACAAACCCAACATTGGGTTAGTTTGTTTAATTAAATTTAAATCACACCTTTTAACCCAGCGCTTGATTTGTCCATATATTTATTTAATTTAAAAAAAAATTTAAGTTAACTACACTCATCGGCCACTTTATTAGGTACACCTGTCCAAATGCTCGTTAACCCAAAAATAATCAGTGAGCGGAGAAAATATCCAGTGAGCAGCAATTCTGTGGGTGCAAATGCTTGTTGATGCAAGAGGTCAGAGGAGAATGGCCAGACAGGTTACAGCTGACAGAAAGGCAACAGTAACTCAAATAAGCACTCGTTACAACCAAGGTCTGCAGAAGAGCATCTCTATACACACAACACGTCCAACCTTGAGGCGGATGGGCTACAGCAGCAGAAGACCATTCTGCCTTATATTAACGGTTCAGGCTGGTGGTGGTGGTGTAATGATGTGGGGGATATTTTTTGGCACACTTTGGGTCAATTAGTTCCAAATGAGCATTGTGTCAACGCTACAGCCTGCCTGAGTATTGTTGCTGACAATGTGCATCACTGTTATGACCACAGTGTACCCATCTTCTGACGGCTACTTCCAGCAGGATAATGTTCAATCCAATAGAGCATATTTCGGATGTGGTGTAACAGGAGATTTGCATTAAAGATCTGCAGCCAACAAATCTTGCTCAAAATCATGTCTAAATGGAGCAAAATCTCTGAGAAATATTTCCAGTAGCTAGTTGAATCTATGCCACGAAAGATTAAGGCAGTTCTGAAGGCTAAAAGGGGTCCAAATCGGTACTAGTAAGGTGTACCTAATAAAGTGGCCGGTAAGTGTATATATTTTTATTAATAATATTTTTCAAAATATAAGTATTTAAAAAAATGTACTTCATAAATAAAATCTTAAGAAATACATTACATCAAATATAAATATATATTTTTTAAATATATAAATAAAAGTTCATAAACAGCCATGTTAAAAATATATATTTTGGAAACTTTGATTTAATATAAACTTTTTTACTTAATTAAGCAACAAGAAAGTCAGCATAAAAATGATACTATCTACAGTCTGTGGTTGTCTGTAAACATTGCTGACACTTCCTGTTTTAGGAAACAATTGTATTAAAAATATAATTAATATTTGTATTTAATTAATGAGATACATTTAAATATCAACATTTTTCATAACTCATATTATTAAAGTAAATTAATTAATAATAAAATAAATTTAGGAAAGATCTGTGTCATTACAGGAATAGGCCATAACCAGCAAACACTGCAGCCTTTAAATGATAATATCAACAGTCTGTGGTCGGCTTTCAACGTTGCTCTCACTTCCTCTTCGCCAAGCATTTCAGCAAGACCCAAATATTAAGTTTAAAACGAACAATATTACATCACGACATGCGTTACCCAAGTCTCTTGCAAACTCAAAACGGCTATATTACATGAACCGTTGCTACACAAGCATACCATCAGATGTAAAGGAAAGCATACATGACTTCCAGCTAACGAAAAACACATCCAAATCTACACAGAACTCATTCACTCAAGTCCCCAATAACAGGCCAGTGTCCTGAAAGGTAGACTGAGTTCAGCAACAAACATCCGAGTGTATAACTGAGGGTTTAAGGCTCAGGGTTGAGGGATTTTCAAGCACGAGGAGATCAGTGAGCAGGTCGGTTCCTCCAGCATTCCTGAAAAGACGCTCACAGCAGGACAAAAACACAGAGGAGGCGCTGCGTTTGGGGATTTAAAGTCACAATCTGTAGATCATGACATTCTTTAGCCACACTGAAACAGACTGTGCTCTGTTTGGCACGGTTATTGATCTGAACTGAATCAACATTAAACAGAGCCAAGCTGATAAACGACACTCTTGTGTTCTGTAGGGAATCTGAGAACATTTTCGTCACTGATACAGAAATGTTTTAATTTGTCCTGCTTTGAAACAGTATGTAGTATTTAGAAAGAAACATGACTTCATGTTCTGCCCCCATAAGCTATAGCGAAAAATCGATTATGTAATTTTCTAAATGCATCAGTATCTTCTCTTGAACATTTTTAAAAGCAGGCTTAACTCTAGACTAGTCTTTTAACAGCAGATAGTGTTCTAGGCCAGGGGTTCCCAAACTTTTCAGCCCGCGACCCCCAAAATAACAATGCCAGTGACTCGCGACCCCCAATATCCTCTGAGGTGGTTATAAATACAGAAACCTTGCATGCAATGATGCAGACACACCAATTAAATTTGTGTCAGTGCTTTAAATGTGCCAGAAAGTATAACCTGATGTCATAAAATCAAAATGCATCTGACGCTATTGCTGCCTTTAATATAATGTAATTACCCCAGGGGTCGCAATCCAATAGAACTGTAACTATAAGCTACTATAGCAACTATATAGTATATAGTAACTATAAACGACTATTTTTATTTTCAGTATAGTTATGGATAAAATATGTTAATTCTTATGGTTTAATAAAAATAAATAGGTTTTTGGAAATCACCAGGCGACCCCTCTTCATTGCCCCGCGACCCCTCGGGGGGTCCCGACCCCCACTTTGAGAACCAATGTTCTAGGCTAGTTTTTTGACAGCAGATGGTGATCTAGGCTAGTTTTTTTTAACAGCAGATATGCTAGCTTTAAAAGCAGATGGCTCTCTAGGCTAGTTTTATAACAGCAGATGGTGCTCTAGACTAGTTTTTCAACAACAGATGGCACTCTAGGCTAGTTTTTTAACAACAGATAGTGCTCTAGACTAGTTTTTCAACAACAGATGGCGCTCTAGGCTAGTTTTTACAGCAGATGGTGCTCTAGACTAGTTTTTTGACAGCAGATAGGCTAGCTTTAAAAGCAGATGGTGCTCTAGGCTAGTTTTTAAACAGCAGATGGTGCTCTGGGTTAGTTTTTCCACAACAGATGGCGCTCTAGGTTAGTTTTTAACGGCAGATGGAGCTCTAGGCTGGTTTTTAACAGCAGATGGTGTTTTAGGCTAGTTTTTTGACAGCAGGTAGCGCTCTAGACAAATTTTTTAACAGCAGATGGTGCTCTATGCTATTTTTTTTACCAACAGATGGCACTTTAGGCTAGTTTTTTTGACAGCAGATGGCGCCCTAGGATACTTTTTTAACAGCAGATAGGCTAGTTTTAAAAGCACATGATGCTCTAGGCTAGTTTTTTTTAACAGCAGATGTTTCTCTAGACTTGTTTTTCAACAACAGATGGCACTCTAGGCTAGTTTAACAACAGATGGTGCTCTAGACTAGTTTTTCAACAACAGATGGCGCTCTAGGCTAGTTTTTACAGCAGATGGTGCTCTAGACTAGTTTTTTGACAGCAGATAGGCTAGCTTTAAAAGCAGATGGTGCTCTAGGCTAGTTTTTAAACAGCAGATGGTGCTCTAGGTTAGTTTTTCCACAACAGATGGCGCTCTAGGCTAGTTTTTAACGGCAGATGGCGCTCTAGGCTGGTTTTTAACAGCAGATGGTGTTTTAGGCTAGTTTTTTGACAGCAGGTAGCGCTTTAGGCTAATTTTTTAACAGCAGATGGTGCTCTATGCTATTTTTTTTTACCAACAGATGGCACTTTAGGCTAGTTTTTTTGACAGCAGATGGCGCCCTAGGCTACTTTTTTAACAGCAGATAGGCTAGTTTTAAAAGCACATGATGCTCTAGGCTAGTTTTTTTTAACAGCAGATGTTTCTCTAAGCTTGCTTTTTAACAGCAGAAGGTGCTCTAGGCTAGTTTTTAAACAACAGATGGCATTCTAGGCTACTTTTTTAACATCAGATAGGCTAGTTTTAAAAGAAGATGGTGCTCTAGGCTGTTTTTTTAACAGAAGGTGCTGCTCTAGGCTGTTTTTTTTAACAGCAGATGGCACTCTAGGCTAGTTTTAACAGCGGATGGCACTGTAGGCTAGTTCTGTATTTTTTTATATACAAGTTGGCTTTTATATCATGAGATTAATGTAAATAGTTTACCAAGAACACACTTATAATTCACTTAAACCATTCCTAACCTAATTATTAATTAATAATTATTATTAATCACTGGGGGCTGGCTCCAAAACAGAACAAATTTCCATAGACTTCAATGTTACAATGAGCAACATTACAGCAGAAAAAAAAGGTGTTTACAAACTGGTACAAAAATCGTTTTGCTGTATATAGCTATTTCTAACCTTCACGACAACCGTGAAAACTCCTCTGCTTAAATTATATATTTTTAACTAACACATTGGTGCTACAGTAAAAATTTGATAGTGATTTTCAAAAATTCATCGCTATCCTCATGAATTAATTCAGAGTTTATTTTTCAACAGCAGACAGCGCTCTAGGTTAGTTTTAATATCTAGGCAAGTTTTAACAGCAGATGGAGCTCTAGGCTAGTTTTTAACCCGCAGATGTAACTCTAGGCTACTTTTACCCAGCAAACGGCCCTCTAAGCTAGTATTTAACCTGCAAACGGTGCTCTAGGTTAGCTTATTACCAGCTGATGGAAATCTAGGACAATTTTAACCAACTGTTAGCGATCTAGGCAAATTCTTACCAGCAGATGGCGCTATAGGCAGTTTTGAAAAGCAGATGACAGCCTATGGTAATTAAAAACCCAACATGCAATCCAAGGTTTTGTAAACACCCTAAAGCACTTTTGTTTCCAGAGAAAGGCACACTTAGACTTCCATGGTATCACAATGGGTGTTAACAACTTTTACTAAAACTGACATTCAGTTAACACTGGTAGTCAATATGAACAGTATATAATGTCAGCGTTTTGTCAGGTGCCTTTAAACATGATCTATACTGTAGTTGAAGCTGAAACTGGATAAACTTTGTCTGCGTTGACATTATTTAATTCAATTCATCAGTGTTTCTATAGTGCTTTTATAATGCAGATTGTGTCAAAAACGTCATCTTGGATGAAGTTCTATTAAACTAAACCTGCTTTAGTCCAGTTTTCAAAGATGAAGTTCAGCTTAGTTCAGTTAAGTGTAATGCATGATGTCGTTTTCTGCACTGGAACAAAGCAGCGTTTACAATTTTGGCCATATGTGTTTGGTTTCCGGCATGCATTGTAAGCATCGACCAATGACAACAGACCGGGTTAATCATTAACCATTTAGAATAGAGTAGACTCCTGAAAATTCGGATTAATAAAGATTGGATCCTTGTTCAAACTGTTTCAGAAACCTGATGCTGTAATGGATTTTTTGAGGAAAACAAACCAAATCTTAGATCAAACTAGGGCTGGATAAGTGTCTCCAAAAATGATTATCACAATCATAGTCCTTGCAATATCCACATTATTGTATGTAAACAAACATATTTTATGTGTTGCATGGACATATGTCCCCCCTCCCCAGTAGGGTGCTGTTCTGCTATTAGCTAGAGCAGCCCAAAGGTCAACCCGAATCTTAAAATTAACCAACCCAAATTTTCAACCCGAAAATTAACACTAATGGTAGAGATAATAATCAGAATCAATAATAATCAGAATATTTGTTAAGGTTTTCGCTCATTCATAGCGTTGTAAAGTCTAAATAATAGATTTTTGTTGTTGTTGTTGTTGGCAGAATTAGATTTAAATAGATGAGAAAAATATCTCTCACCTGTTCATTTTACAAGATCATTACATGTAAATGATTTAAAACAAACAGCGTTTCTCTAGGGATGTTATTTCTCCAGAAATGTCATCAAAATGCTCAACAAAATCACACATTACATATTTCCACCGCACTAATAAAGTAAAACTATTAAAGGAGACCTCAAAGCAAAACTTAGGAAGCTTAAAACAAGCATAATTGGGAAGCTTAATAAAAAAAAGACCTGTTGTTCATCCAAGTGCGTCCAATCAAAAGCAAAGTCTTACATTTAACCTCCACTTCAGTCTGATGCGTCAGAGCTGAGTGCAAAACCAGCCCTTTGCAAACAAGAGCCATTTTTCCCAGCAGCTCAGGTCATTCCCTGCATCAGCTGATGACTGCGTGTACACGCGTTTCCTCCATCGCCCTTAAAGATTACAGTGAAGAACACAAAAACCCTCAAACTAATTGAATAAGAGCAGTGGTTGAAAGCGAAGTGCACTGGGGAGGTAAAAATAGCAGCGAGCCAGTGCTACAAAGGCGCTCTTGTTGGAGGGTTTCTCGAAAACACGGAGGGCAGAAAGAGACAGAGAGACACTTATAAAGATAGCGCGGGTGCGACGGCATCTCTCAGAGGGAGGAGCCGCGTGTCAGACCTGTAGGAAACAGATGCTGTGGCTTTGCATTTGCATTAGCTGTACTTTGGCATGTTTTCGGACGGTTGGCATGGAACTGGAGAACCACAAAAACTCCACTCAAGCCTCACAGTGCACCATTCCAATGCTTACTGTGGCATACAAATCCTGCTTTACGCCAACTATATGCAGAGAAAATACTCGAAGTCAAAGCAAATTCTTTCATGCTTTTTTGTATTAAAATTTGATCGACATTTAACAGAGCAAACAACGCCACTCGGGTAAACTACATATTACAAATGCATTCAACAGCTTGAGGTCAGAAAAATGTATTTTTTAATCCTTAGTGCTTTTTAAACATGAAAATGTTCACCCTAGGTCATCCTAAACCCAGGATAAATTAAATCCTGGGTTATCTGTAGTCCCTCACAGAAAATGTGTGCACAGAAATCCACATATTTTACATACATTTCTAAATATTGTTACCGAACACTTGGTTCTAATTGTATTTGCATTAAAAACATTAAAGGCTACAAAGTTTTCCACATGTAAAATTTTAGTTACTATACTATTAAAATCTGCAAATTTTGTACAAAAATCTGCATGGATATAGTAAAAAAAATGCAACATACCTCTATAAGATATACACATCTTAGATGCAGAATAGCTAGTTTATGCTTTTATGACCTCTAGGTGGGATTACTGTAATGCTCTGTCCGCTGATTGTAATGCATCCACTGTAATAAACTTCAGTTTCCTATAAACTCAGGGCTTCTGGTAGTACCCAGAATAGCAAAGTCTTCAAAAGGAGCGCTCTCATACATGGCTCCTAAACAATGAGCCCCTGACATTATCAGGGAGGCTATTCAAGAGACACTTTCTCAGTTTAAAACTAAATTAACAACATTTTTAGTTCACCTTTTGTGAGGCTGCTTTGGAATGATAATTATTATGAAATGCACTAACAAGCGATTGTAATTGTATTTGCATTGCAAACCTTAAAGGCTAAAAGTTTTAGCTACTATCTTCTCAAAATCATTATGCATAAATCTGCCCATTTTGTACAAAATTCTGCACAGATATAGCAACAAATACAACATACCTATATAAGATATACACATCTTCCATTTAGAAAAGCTAGTTCATGCTTTTATGACCTCTAAGATGGATTACTGTAATGCTCTGTCAGCTGGTTATAATGCATCCACTATTAATACACTTCAGTTAGTGCAAAATGCAGTTGCCAGTTCCTACCACAATTCCATCTTACTTCCACTTGTTGCTTGTAAAGTTCCATATTGATTATAAAATATTGCTTCTTACCTACAAACTCAGGGCTTCTGGTAGTACACAGAATTAAGGGTGTCACGATCCTCCAAATCCTCGATTCGATTAAATTTTCGATTCTAAAGGCACGATTAGATTTTCGATTATGAATAATTAATTAATTAATGACCAATTAATTATTTGTAGCCTACCGTTTAAACTACCTGACCTGTATGGTCTTTGTTTTACCCATAAACAAATCATACAGTAAATGAATAAAGGCAATATACACACATAATTACCACCTGTCAATCACTATTTTCAGCGGGACTCGTGAATAGGCAGTGATATGTGTCGTTATAATGGCGTCAGTAAAAAAAGACGCACAACCAACAGGAACCAGCCAACAGTATCTGAGGTGTTCGCTAAAATGACTAAGTACAAGTGAGTGAAAGATTGAAGCAGTCCTCTGAATGCCTGGACCTGCTGTCTCGAGCGCATGGCTGTGTGTGTGTCAGAGGTAGAGAGGAAGGAGGGCTGCTCAGAAATGCTACACGCCACTGTGGATGTCAAATCGTTGTCATTCTAAAATGCCATTTAAAAACAAAGACAGTGTAAACAGGGCCTGAGTGTGTACTTTTCGCGAGCGGATTTGCAATGGGGGTGGGCGGAGGATCGCGATGCCGTTGTTGTCTATCGGACGAACCCTAATACGTACATAGCAGAGCTTGCAAAACTGTGTTTTTTTTGTCGACAACACGAACGTTGTCAACATAACTCACTGGAAATCCAAAATGCTTACACACCGGCGACTTCATTGAAAGAGGAGAGGGTTTAAGTTCTGTCGACGGGTCTCCTGCTTCTGCAGTTTAACAAGCACTTCAACAAGCCTGTTTTTTTCCCGCTTGGCAAGCCAAGCTGACGTAACATGGAAGCATGGCAGCATCAACGATTCTATTTTTTGATTCGATAATCGAAATTGAGCATAAATTTCGATCGATTTCGATTTGTGACACCCCTACCCAGAATGGTCCGCTAAAGGAGGTTGAGCGTTTCCATATATGGCTCCTAAACTCTGAAATAGCCTCCCTAATAAATGTCAGAGGCTCAGAGACACTTTGTCAGTTAGATTAAAAGCATCTTTTTAGTGCACCTTTTGTGAAGCTGATAATTATTATGAAAAGCGCTTTACAAGTAAACTTGACTTGAATTTAATACCACACTAAAAGAACCATTTTTTAAACCTATACACAGTATATACTCAAAATGTACTCATGCGATTAACGTCAGGGCAAATATTTAAGTATATAAAAATCTAAAATAAATATTCACAAAACGCAAAATACGAACTTCAAGACCAACATAAAATATTGCTATATGTAAACATTGCACTTTCATACGAATTTCCCACCATGCTTATTTTGTCCATACAAAATAAACTGTCATATTACAGAGCCCTATTTAAAAGTAATCAAAAGGAAAGACGAGACGTTTAAAAATGCTTCTTAACCTTTAAATTAGCATATTTAAATGATTCCTGAAGAGCTGTGTGACACTGAAGACTGAAGAAATGTGGCAGAAAATTCACCGTTGCATTAGAAGAACAAGAAAAATTGCACTTCAGAATATATTAAAATTGAAAACATTTAAATTTTATAATCTAACCACATTGTGTGTTTTAGGTTGCTATTGTACTTCTAATTAAACAAACGCAGTCTCGCTGAGCATCGTTATTGCAAACAAGTTAAAGTCATACACCAAGCAGAGCAAGTTATTTGTTTTATGAACGAAGATTATCAAGACAAACATCACACTTCTTGCAATGTGTATTTTCAAAGTAAACAGAACTCATTTGATTCCATATTGACTTTAAAGCATGTTCATCAGCTTCCAAGAATTACTGTAATCAAATAGCGACTTTTATAAAGCAAAAGGTGTGGTGGAAAGTAGATAACAGCATGAAAGGAATATTTGCAATGACTGATGGATTGATAATGCACAAATGAAGAACAGAGACACAGACAAAGAGAGAAACTGCTGAGATTGTGGAAGAAATAAGGCTTCATTCAGCATTGCAATGGAATGATAAAGGACTGAATAATGATAATAATCCCACGGATGGGAAGACACAGTACTTAAAAGCTCACAAAATGTCTGGAGAGTGTCCGGCAGAGTCCGAGGGGGTAAAAACAGGCCTGTTTCATTGCATAGACATTCATGGAAAAAAGAAAAAGAAAAAATACTTTCTAAGGAAGTGGAAATGTTAAGGATATTACTGTTAATAAAACGATTACACAAATAAAGCAATCAAAAAGGGAAAAAAAATTGATATAAATAAAAGCTTGACAGGATTACAGATCAACTAACCTAAGCTTTCATATTTTCCTCCTAAATTAAATAAATCTCCTAAGCCAAATGTTTTTGATCGCTGGTATTTGACAGATAATCAAAAATAATTAGGAATGGACGGGGGTTGGGGGTAATTCAGTTAACATTGCTAAATCAGAAATGTTTTGAAGGATTAAAATAAATATTTTATCTATAAAATATTATAACTTCAAAAGTAGGGACGTCACATTTTTAACTGGTTATTGATTAAAATCACAATTTTAATGCATTAACAGAAACAAAAATCTTTCTGGAATTGGCAGATAGTTCACAATAAATTACTTGGATTACATCCAAACTAGACCTGTGCTTTATTGAAGGGAAATATGTCAATTGTGACATTCGACATGCAATACGATATTCAAAAAATAATCAATATAGGTTTTATATATATTGTAATGGGAGGCATCACTATACTTAAAAACAAAAAATGAATGGTCACGTTTTACCGTTGCATAAAATAAACAGTATAACAACATAAAAAGAATATATATATATATATATATATATATATATATATATATATATATATATATATATATATATATATATATATATATATATATATATATAAAATCAGCATAAGGAAAACTAAAAAAAACATTTGAAAAACACTTGAGTCAATGTTGATGCTGAATGTCTTTTTGCTTTGTCAACATCGCTTGATTTCCAAGTCATATTTCAAAATATAGTTATTACATATTTTCGGACAAGAAAAACCAGCACATCTAGCATATTATGTACATTTACAGGGTGTCGGCGGGGTCTTAAAGTCTTAAAAGTTATAAAATTTCAAAAACTTAAATTTAGGTCATAAAAAATGTCTTACATTTGCCTAAATATTGCGCTGTAAGTCTTAAATAATTAATTTTCCTATGTCAATGTAAAGCTATCCAATCAGGCAAAGCCCCGTTCAATAATCTCAATAAAACTTTTTGTTTTTATTAGGAGAACATGTAAAATTACAGAATGTTTGCAAATATATAAAAAATATCCTCCACATTTTACTTATGCAAAAAAATAAAATAAAATAAATTAAAATAATCTCAATAAAACTTTTAACAAAAGTTTATTTATTTACTGTTTACTAGAGCTGCATGATTCATCGGAAAAAGATCGCGATTTCGATTCGACCCCCTAGACGATCTAAATCCAGCATTTCTACGATTCTGCAAATCATATTGTCAAGTTCAGAAGAGAAGCAAAGCACAAGTCTTCATGTTGTTTTACTTGCGTTGCTTGGCAACGTGGACACCTCCAAATGATGTTGAATAAGTCACATACTGCATTTATAGGGTATAATTCAACCAAATATTCAGCCTATATAATGTTGATTATAATGCAAGAGGGAATCTGATAAGGACAAATGTCAGATTTTACCAGAGGAATAAATGTCTAATAATGTTGTCAATTACTAAATTATGAATGATTACATTCCGATGTCATCACATTACTGTCCATTAGTGACCAGGAAAAAATTTAATCTATTCAAGTCCACTATTCCAAGTCTATTCAAAATTGTGACTACAGAATGGTGACAAAATCGTGATCTTTATTTTAAGCAAAAACAAAATCGCGATTTTCATTTTAGCCAGAATCATGCAGCTCTACTATTTATGGTTTATACAAATCTATATACCTATCTAAAATATGGTTTTATTATCTTCCTTACAATAAAATTTCATTTTTTATGCTTTTTTACACAGATTTCTTAGCATTAAGCCAGTTTTTAGAGTCTGAAATTACATTTATAATGGTGTTAAAGTCTTAAATTTGACTTGATGAAACCTGCAGAAAGAGTGAATCACTATGTACAATACCACACACACATACATATATATTCACACATACAGTTGAAGTCAGAATTTTTAGGGTTAGGTTGTTTATTTTAATGGATATAGATCAATGGATTAATAGAAATCAGTCTAATTCAAAGCAGCAGCAGTCTCCTGTAGTCCTGTCAGGTTCCTTTAATGAAGAAAAGTGTTTCATGTTTTTTTTTTATTGACCTTATTCTAAAATGCGGAAGTGCGCCTGTTTTCGCGATTGTCTTAGAACTTTTGATTCAGTCGCCTATGGGAAATGACAAGGAATAATAAACGGCAGAAAATGGCCAAACTACTTGCTCAACAAACAAATGTTTGCATGACTACACAGACCAAGTAGCATAATATAATAAGAAAATATTAAATTGCAACATCAAGCAGCGTAACGAGCAGTTGTTAACGTCAAAAAATGAATGGAAGTGAATGTGACCGGAAGTCGCGAGACAAAAAGATTCAAATGGCAGCGCCCGCTCGTCAGCTGAGAATTAGGTGAATAAAATGATGTAGAAAAATAAGGCAATAATAGAAGGCAAAAGAAATGTTTTGCTAATAAATAAAGCTTTAAAATAAAGACAATCAGTTTGGGCCTTGCAAACATTTTCGGCGAAAAAGGTGGGCCTCAAAGTGAAAAAGGTTGAAAACCCTATAGTGTACTATAGTGATCTATAGTGTACGTCTTAGGACCGACTCAGCCGAGGCTTGAACCAGCGACCTTCTTGCTGTGAGGCGTGCGCTACTAACTGTGCCACCGTGTCGCCCCCAAAATCAGTCATTTTTTAATAAAAATCACAAAGAATCGTGAAAACGAGGGGGTCTGATAGTATTATGTAAACAAACTTATTTTGCATGCGGTTATTCGTAATTAATTGTTAAACAGAACAAAACATATAAGCATTTAAAATACACACAAAATACTCTTGTATTAAAAATCGCTTATTTATGACAAAACATTGTAATATGTATGAATCTGCAACATGCAGCAGCTTTTCAATCATTTTGATGTTGCGCAAGACGACGGCAAAAAAAAGAAACAAAACTTGATCACTACCTTTAAACACCAAGCAAACCGGAGCACGAATAAACAGAGCAAACTCTCACAAAACAACGCAGAGCTTATTCGCTCGAAGAGCCAGAGCCTTGGAAGACGTTTGTGTATAAGAATGAGACTGAAATGGTAAGCAGTACGACTGATAAAGCGCAGCGCACAATTGCCAATTACTTGTGCAATGGTATCTGCGCGCAAGCAGCTGGAGAGATATTTACGGCTGCTGCTCCACAGAAGGAGCGTTTCAGGCTCGCTGGCTTTCATGCACCAGCAAAACCCCCTTTAACCTCTGTTTGTATTTATTTTTAAATGGAGCTAGTAAACATTTATTTGCTCATTGCAGCTGTAATTTTAGCATCCTGCTCGGGAGCGACAGAATAACGCATGCATCAGTCCAGCGGCCACAGGATGTCTGAAAATACATGAGGTTTGCCACATACGCAGCAGTCCACTGCAAGGAAACTCAAAGAAGTAGAATTTTGAGGGAGAAAGAGACACCTCGATGCTTTCGTTAAGACCTGCACGTTTAATCACTTCTCATTAGACAGACAAATTAAAAGCATACAAAGATGCATGGCTGAGGAAAGACACCATTAAGAGTTGGTAAAAGCTAATTAAAGGGTAAATAATAAAAGGTCATGACTTGGGGGGGGGAAACCCATTAGAGACTCTGTGAACGATCTAAGAGACCCAGAATGAACCATTGAAAACTTCAGGACGAGAGCAAAGCTATGAATAGATGATAGAGCAAATTGAATCAGACAAATCAAATCAAGCACATCTAATTATTGGGAATGTGTAATATGATTGAATGCATTTTCAGGTGGCTGTTGAGGTCAACTAGACTTAAAGGGTCACGAAACACCAAAACATATTTTTTGAGCTGTTGACAGTCGTATATGTGTCCCACATTGCTAAAAACACTATTAGGACACCTATATTTCACTAAAAAGTGTAAATTTGTTGTTTTTGCGTTATTTCAAGCAAATTCGTACTTCCGGTTTGAAACGAATTTTTGAAGCTGCGTCACGGTCATGACATAATAGCGTGTATTCCAGCATGCAGACTGGGCGTCTGTGCCAGAGTGAGTCTTATTACGTCTTACAGTGTGATGCATTAATGCATGAGTAAAGCTTGATTCAAACCAATCAGCGTGCTCTATTGTGCAACTTCATTAATATTCATTACTGTCACAGTGTTTAGACGACAGAGACGACACGTTGTGTTGGCAAAACAAGCGTGAAGTGTTGCTTTTATAGTTTGCTGCAGTTAAGTTTTGTTTTCATTTTCTCTATGTGAGAGCGCAGCTGGAGTCACGTGTGGATTAACAGTGTACGCGACGCTCGACAACAATAACTTGCGTGTCTAAGGAGGATTATTGTTTACCTGAGAGCTGTTCTCATCTGCAAACGCTGAGATCCGGATTTGCTTGTAGTCTCCTCTTAATAAAGACGCGGCTCTAGTTGCTGGGGGTTGCCCTGTCTCTACAGATTTGGTAAGTGAGCGACCAGTGCTCTTTGTATATTCAGTTTGTTCGTATCAAATAAGTTAAATATTGCACCAAGTGTAAACATGTTAATACCACAACCAAACTTTAACCTCGTGTAGGGTTTTCACCGCATTTTGTGACTGGAATAACACACGTGGCTTTCTGACACTACCTGCCGTGTGCATGCAAGTTTCCGGGAAATGCGGTGGTTTTTTTCTCTCATTCGCCGTGCGGTATCAAACATTGCATGAAAAATACACGCTTACAGCAGTTCCTCGAATCAAATATCTCGTTTGTCGCGAGGGACATGAATGAATTCCCTGAATGAAAGAGCCAAACTGCAATTAAAGTCCAACATTTAATAATTTGGCAAATAATTCGACTACAGATGTCCATGTAAAGGGTCACTATGTCCCCTGTGTGTGTGTGTGTGTTTTGACTCTGAAAGTCAGCGCCCAAATAGACATTCCCACACCAAGCCTCTTTTCTTCCTCCGACACTCCCCCCTAAACAGAGCTGGACACGCCCACTTTTCTGACTTTTTCCAAAGTAGAGGTGTGAAAATCCCCTGCTGAAACGAGGGGGTTTCATGGCCCTTTAAAGCCTCATTCAGGGTATCTGCAGGTTTCTAGCGCCCGGTTCACACGGGGCTTCAGCGTCATCGCTTGACGATGTGCGTGTCTGAAGTTGGGACAGATGCAATCATCATACCAGTGTCAGCAAATGAAACGAGTCTGCAATCGGCTACTGTCTGAGCTGGGGTATTTGCATGAAGCAATCTGATTGGCTGATGCTTCTATTGAATGTGAGAATGGGGCGTGAGAGCTAATTAAATATTGCAATATGATCACAGTTAGGGATAGTTAGGGCTCTATCTCCTGCTTGTTAAGTCATAGGTTTTGTTGTACTGTTTACGGGTCCAAGCTGCTACTCATTTGAATTGATAACATATTAGATTTGTGACCGCTTTTTAGCGTAAACAACAGTCTCTGGACTTGATGCATCACTAGCTATGTTTTCATTGAAAAATGTGAATGAACTTTATACGCAAAACTGGATTATCACATACAAGATGTGCGAATAAAGCAGCGTTTCCACCCAGTCAAAGCAAACAAAATCATCACAGTAAAAACGGAATTTGCTGCGATAAGAGAAGCTGCATGAATCTTTTCTTGATTTAATAAATGACTTGGACCTCAGAAGGCAATCCTGACACGCAGTGAACGCGCGGTGGTGTTTAAAGGCATGAGACGCATAGCAAAACAACATTTCAGACGCTTTACAGTGTGCTCAGCCTACTGGTTTGTCCATTCACACACATTTTTATCACATGATCTCTGATTACAAAATCAACTTTTTTTAATGCACATACTGGAATTTGTTTGCTAAAAGTGTTTATCATAGTTTATGCGCATCTTTTCTTATTAAATAAAAAGTTTATTCTACTCATAATGCACATACATTTTTTAAGCACATTTTAAAAATTTGTGCGCCTCACAACATTTCCATCAACCCGTTTTTTTATGCGCCTGTCCAAAAAGTGAATGAAAACGTAGCTACAGACATCAATATTTTAACAACGTTTTTGAAATTAAGAAATTTTTCAGTTTCTAGCCATCTGATATTAGGCTTGGATATATATATTGCAATCGCGATTATCGAAAGTATTACAGCACTTTGTAAACGTTTATTATTACCAATTGTTGAGTCTCCCATACAGTTTGATAGAGCGCTTGGACCTGGAAGCCGCTTCGCGTGACGCCACACTAAACAAGCGGATAGGAATCGCTTTGTTTCTAATTATTCTGTTCCGGAATGAATCACATTTTTGAAGGTCTGAACAAGCTCACCAGAAGTAGCAAAAAGTATGCCATTCATTCATTAATTTTCTTGTCGGCTTAGCCCCTTTATTAATCCGGGGTCGCCACAGCGGAATTAACCGCCAACTTATCCAGCAAGTTTTTACGCAGCCGATGCCCTTCCAGCCGCAACCCATCTCTGGGAAAGCAAAAAGTATGTTTAATATGGAATTCAGAGATAGATGTGGCAAAATGGCTCAACAGCGCCATCTATAAACAGTCAACAAAGTGCCCAGCAAGCTATGTTTCACACACACATTGAAAAAATTGCCACAAACATCTAAGATGCAAATACCTAGAAAAAAAAGGCGAAATCCAATATTCAACAGGAAGTCAGGTATTTTTAACTTCCTCTGCAAAAAAGAAAGTGTGATTTTTCCATTACCAGGCGTATTTTGACGAAATCCTCCAAGGGAATTTATCAGATCAACAGCAAAATTGGGTATTGTCATCTATAAGCCTTGGCGGTTGTTCAATTCCTTCAAGAGGAACTTACAAGTTTTACACAGTAACAAACTCCTCTTAGAAATTTTATCAGATTGAATCCAGGTTCCATTAATCCAAAGACCTTTGTGATGTTAAATTGTGAAGAACTAGAGCTTTAATTTGAATAGGTTTTTATGGGAGTTTAACAGTATTCAGGTAGAGGAATTGAACAAAATCGCAATGCAAAATGGCATTTCTAACTCGATTCTAGTCCAAATTTCTAAACTCTTAGAGCAAGTAAAAATATTGTTTTGTTTTTCAGTTTCAGAGGAAATACTGCTAAAATTACGAGTTTGTCTTTAAAAAGAGCTTAATTATTAGGCAGTGGGGTAAGCAAAATAATCTTGTTTTTGCTTTAAATCGTATAAATTGCATATAAATAAAGCAATTAAATGCAACTCTTTAGCTCGTGGTCAACTATAATTCAGAACCTTGCATATCTTGCTATGTGACTATAGCGGACGCACACATTGCGATATCGATGCTGAAATGATATCTACTGTGTACTCGGACAGCAAGAATTTGGATCAAATATGCTAAATTTGAATGGAAAACAAAATTCCATCCATTGTTACTACACCACAGCGATGCACGAAAATGCACAAAGGATGGTTTTATTATTATGGCGGACAAACACTGCGGGCAAGCAACAAAAACCCTTGCTTGTGAGAGCAGCTTCACATATCTGCACACCGCCGCCAATGCTCAAAAACACTATAACTGAGTGCAATAATGACCCATCGCGCACAGATCTCCAAATAAGATTCCATGAAAATGGCCACAAAGTACAGGACTGCACTGGCAGTATAATTCTGGGCTTCAGCAAGTGGCAAGAAATAGACGCGACTACAGGCATTTGTTTGTTGGAGCTCGAAGAACAGAATATGCGTGTGGGAGGCTGACTTCCTGAGGACGTCTGAGCAGAAAGAAAAAGAAACTAAAGTCTTATTGACACACGATGTGACACATATGAGAAGGTGAGAGAACCGAGGCCTGCTTCACCGAGCGGTTTAAGTGGCTGCAAAAACTGTGAGGCATAAAATTTCAATTTTTCAGCCTTGTGACGGTGTTTAAAGTGCAAGTCAAATGGCTTTTAAACGGGTTTTTGCTACCAATAATTTCAAACAAATAAAACTCTCTGTGAAATTATAACTGGATATAAAAGCTTCATGTTTCTTTTTGTTAACAGAACATTTATTGTTTCAAAACCATTCATCTCTTTGCTTGTTTCACTGACTCAATTGAAATAACAATAGCTGATTTTCTAAATAAGTCTGTAATTGTATTAATTAGCTGTGTTTCCATCCACCTATTTTTATGTGCATTTTGGATATGCGCATTAATTGTTGATGGAAATGCCATTATGTGCATAAATTTTGAAAATGTGCATAAAAATGTATGTGCTTAACTGAGTAGGATAAACTTTTTATTTGATAAGAAAAGATGCGTATAAACTGCGATGGAAACACTTACTGAACAAAGTCCAGTATGCAGATTAAGTCATGTGATTTCGTTATAAGAGACCATGTGAAGATAAAATGTGTGTAAATGGACAAACCATCAGGCTAAGCACGCTGTAAAGCATCTAAAATTAAAAAAAAAAAAAAAAAAAAAAGTAAAAGAATCACGAAATAAAATTCAATATGTGATTTAATAAACAACACAAATTATTCTATTTGTGTAAACTACATTTTCTGTTTTCATATTACTGTGAGGGTTGGGTTTAGGGTAGATGATAATAAAATACAATTTAATGGGTTATTTATTTGATAATATGAATAATTCTCAGTATAATTACTGTCTTTATATTATGGTGTTGGCTGGGTTTAGGGTTGGGGTGATAGTAGATGTTAATAAAATACCATATGTGGGTAATTTAAAAAATAATATGAATAACTTACGGCCATAGCTGTATCCCTTCTAGCATTATCTGGTTTTGTTGTCATGGTATATTACAGATAAGCTGATGCAGAGCAAGATTAATGAACGATTTGAGTCCATTTTCTTTTGTTGCCAAAATATTTTTTTCTAAATAATTATTTATACTTTTATTTGATTGTCAAATAGTAATATATTCAATTGTCAAATAGTGTATAGTAGACAATCAATTTTTTATCATAATTATCATGTTTACAAGCCTTTTTGCACTATATATTGTTCGATATCTGCACAACTCTGGTTTGCACTCATTGCCATATGCCCTTAATGACATTGTATTGTATTGTTTACAAATTTTTAGATTACATTATGTATAGTTGTATTTATTGTAAATTCTTTCTTAAAAGTCTACTTTTTGTATTAATATTATATGTTAGGCACCAAGGCTCTGAAGCCTGGTTTATACTTCTGCGTCAAGTGAGGGCACGTAGCTGTGCATTTATTCTGCGCACTGTTTCTGTTGGTCTGCATTAACAATTTCGAAACGCTAGTCGGCAGTGAGGTGTAAATGTTCCTCTGTGTCGAGTCGCTTCGCTGGTGTTTTGTTTTTTCTGAACGCTTCCTGAATGTACAAGTGGCTCAAACTCGCTCATTTTGAGGCAGGAACCGGCGGACGTGCAACAACTTTAACCTTGAGGTAAACACAAAACAAAACTTTCCATCAGGAGCTCCTTTACGAGACTCCACACTTGTAAACAATCGCTCCATCTGGCTCACACAGCTATTGATCCCGCCCAAACTCGTCAGCGCTACCAAGCCGACCAATCACAGAGCTTGCGCTACGAGTCGTTGCGACATGTAGTTACGTTTTTTGAGAGGTGCACGTCAACATCGCCGATGGCTATGCTGCGCCGTAGCATACTCATGCACTTGACGCAGAAGTATAAATCAGCATTGAGTGTAACGTAATTTCGATTCTCTATATGTCCTGTACATGTGGTTTAACTGACTTTGACTTTTGACTTTGATATTAGTAATAGCTTTAAATTTAATTGTACATTTAATTATTTACATATAAATGTGCTTTAATCATGCAGGGATGCAAACTCATCAGGGGTGAAAAAGCTTACAAATTTACCAATCTTTTGTTAAAAACAACAACTAAAATGAGAGTTGCTGCTGTTACGAGGTCTAATATTTCATGTACTTAATAGTTGGCAACAAACTCATGCAACAGAAGCAAAACAAAACAATATTTGCGTATTTGTGGAAGAGTTATTAATTTTGGTTCTACTTTAAATGTTTTATATTTATTTGTATATCAGATTTTTTGAACGTTTGATTAAATGTTTTGTTTATTTAGGCTATAGACTAAGGGATGTGATTCAGGTGGAGTGTGCTGCTCATTTGTTTGTTTTGTTAGTTGTATGTTTGTTATGACCTGTTATACTCTGTTTGATTTATTAACTTCTTAGGGACCACCTCGAAAATTAGGTTCATCTCAAGGGGCTATCCCATTCAATGAATTCAAATTCAATATATGGTCTATAATGTCATCTAACAAACAGAAAATTAATATGAAACTGTTCCATTAAATGTAAATCAAGGGCATGTCTGATGAAGAGCCGGGTGGCTCGAAACGTTACACGCTCTGTGTCAGCCTTTTTAATTTAATAAATTTGTATTTTTGGAGCCTTGGTGTTGCCGCCTTTGATTTACATTTAATTTGCACCTTTTGCGGTTTTGGCTGAGCACCCATATAAGAAAGATGTGCGTGCTTTTGTACAGTTGTTTTAACTGTTCCATTAAACCAATTCATTTGTGATCATGACTTATAAATTCATAAATGTCAACATTTGAGTATGATGTTCTATATCTACATCACATCTTATAAACAAACAAACATTCATTCATTCATTTTCCTTTAGCTTAATCCCTTATTTATCAGGAAATGAACCAACAACTATTCCGGGATACATTTTATGCAGCGGATGCCCTTCAGATACAAACCCAGTACTGGTTCACGCCCATACACACTAGCATTCACACATACTCATACAGTACAGCCAATTAAATTCATCCAATTAACCTATAGCGCATGTCTTTGGATTGTGGGGGAAATTGGAGCACCCAGAGGAAACCCACACAAACACGGGGAGAACATGCAAACTCCACACAGAAATGTCAACCGGCCCAGACAGGACTTAAACCAGCTACATTCTTGATGTGAGGCGACAGTGCTAACCACTGAGCCACCATGCCGCCCTAAACATAAACAAAATGCAATAAATTCATATTTTAGACACACGTAACTTCATTCCTGAGTTCCACCACTCATTCAACGCTTCTGAACTCTCACGAAATGTTGTTTGTTTTCCCAAAGTGAGTGACACCCTCAATGATGCGAGCTCATGCAATGTTAACTCAACAGCTACTATACCATCATATACACCAAATATGCATCGCACAGCCCTTAAGATAATTACAAAATCAACACCACGGGAACATACACAGCACAGCCAACCTTCCTGACACTTATCTGTGGTAACGCTAACATTGACACACCAGATGTGATGCATGAAAATGAGTGTTTGACAAGACAAGTTTCACTTCTGGTCTGATGAATTCGCACGTAGAGCTGAATCATACGTGAGAGCATCCGGGACTGAAAGCGCACAGAGAGATGTAATTATCATTACACGGGAAACGGAACCAGATAAGACGAGGCACAATGCCAGCATGCGGAGAAATCTACAAATGACTGCAGGCTTTAGCTGGAGGCCAGAGGAGTCGCATCTGAGACATTTCAACACACCGTGAAGATTAAATGATTGTCTTCAATTTTTAAGTTAAACCAAATCAGCCTTACTTATTTTAACTTACAGTTGAAGTCATAATTATTAGCCCACCTGAATATTTTTTCCCCAATTTTTGTTTAACGGAGAGAAGATTTCTTCAACACATTTATAAACATAATAGTTTTAATAACTCTTTTTTAATAACGGATTTATTTTATATTTGTTATGATGACAGTAAATCATTTTTGACTAGATATTTGTCAAGACACTAGCGTTCAGTCTAAAGTTACATTTAAACACTTAACTAGGTTAATTGGGGTAATTAGGCAAGTTATTGCATAAGGATGGTTTGTTCTGTAGACAATCAAAATAAAATCTAGCTTAAAGAGGCAAAAAATTTTGACCTTAAAATGGTTTTTAAAAAATTAAAACCTGCTTTTATTCTAGCCGAAATAAAACAAATAAGACTTTCTCCAGAAGAAAAATAAAATTCAGATATACTGTGAAAAAAGTTCTTGCTCTGTTAAGCATCATTTGGGAAATATTAGAAAAAGAAAAAAAAAATCAGGAGCAGTAATAATTTTGACTATATATTATAATTTAACTGTATATATTATTTCCCTGGAGCGAGATTTCTAACAGTTTAAGGACTTAGGGATACTTAATTATGGGTTAAAAAAATAAAATCATAATCACGATTATTTGGTCAATGTTGTAAATCACAATTAGGGCTGCATGTTACTTGGAAAATATGCAATAATGTTGAGTGTTTCGATAATAAAGTTCTTATACATATCCCCAGAAAAACATCGTTTTTATTGGTTGTTTTTAACTAACTTATGTAATATCATTAAATAAACAGGTAAACTATATTTTCAGATTCAATTAATTTTAATACAAACATTTATGGCTTTATTTTAATGATCTAGATGCATTGCACAAAAACATTAAGGGCCTGTCGGAATCCACTTTTTGCTATTTTAAGGCGCATAGTTGTGCTTATTCTCTTTGTGTTTTGAGCATAACGTACACTAAACCAATCAGAGTCTCATCTCCCATTCTCTTTAAGAGTCAGTTGAATCGGCCGTGGCGCATTTGCTATTTACAAGGTGGACTTTGTAAGTGGAAAAACTGAACGCTTCAGTAATGAGAAGACAGGTAAACAGAGCATCTGCAGCGCAAGGATAAAGAACGAGCCTCCTCGATTCGGCCTCTTTCTCTTTACTTTACTTTTACTCTTTACTTTACTTCTTTACTTTGGTGGAGTAAGGAAAATGTGGAAACTCACTCCACTGAAGACATCCATTAGCCTACATGTTTCATTTCCTTTAAGAGCAAAGATTTGTGTCTAAAACTATTTCTAAATTCAGTTCTAATTTCCAGCAAACGAATAAATTAACAATAATAACGAAGTGTGGTCAAAAACCTGTGTTATATCCACACACATCCTGTTCTTATGCCCAATATGATGATGCAGACATGACTAAACCCCGACAGGAGGACAAATCTAAGCTTGTTTTTATTAAATCAAATATAAATATGCATAAAATAAATAATACTGCTAATAATAATAATAACAACATTACTCAAATGCAAATTCATGAACAAATTGAAAAAAAGCCTTCAGCTGGTCAATTGCACAGTCTGTTTTATTTATTCAAATTACATAGTACATATAGTAGCCCCTCCCCTCCAAAAAAAACAGCCAATTGCGTTTCCTTTCATCTGATCTCTGACAGTGAGAGTGGTTGAGCTCATGCGCATCAAATGAGAAGTAAATAAGAAGCGTCTTGAAGGGGGCGGGGCATGTCATATATTAGAGAGCATTTGATTGGTCAGAAGATTTAATGAGAAATTGAAGTATATGACGATGTAAAAAAAAGTCGATTCATTTAGATTGAAGTGACAAACTCCAAGCTTTACATGTTTATATATTAGTTTTATAATCTTCTAAATGCAATTGCATTAATTGTTTTGTACCACACTAGCTTATTTATCCTTAAGACTAACATACTGAATATTCTTTTGATGAATACAACATTTCAAAGAACTGCATTTATTTCACACAGAAATGTCTTTACCGACACTTTTGATCAATCCAGTGCATTCCCTAATCAATAAAGGTATTAATTTCCCCATTTTATTATTCTCTAAAACATCCCTGGCTTTACCATCCACAATTTTGAGACCATTCCGAAGAGAGCAGCAACAGACCAAATGAAAACACTGACACTTCAGAGACACAGGAGTCATAAATCACAGCGTAGATGGGGGGAAAATGCGGAGCTCAATATTGGCTTTCAGCTTTCCTTTCTTTGTATTCGCCATTTACGGCTGTTTTCAGAACAAACAGATGGGCTGACAACTAAATAACAGCTAAAGAACGGCTTGTCAATATCAATCAGAATGTGAACGATCACTGAGAGTCATATGACGGGAAACATAAACGCTGTTGGACGCAAGGTGCGAGAAACGTCTTGCATTGTTCTTGCCGAAGGCTGTTCTCGGTTTTCAATGGCGCAAACTAGCACTTTACAACGCTCCTAATTGGCACATTTGTTTGGGATAACTAAAGACGGCTCTTCTTTCGGTTGTAATTTGTGAGCTGAAGTCCCACACGTCGTTCAGAGGGAACATCTGTGACAATATAATTGCTGTAAGGATTAGCAGAAACAGCCCTGCTGAACAAAAACGCAAGCTACGGTCTAAGCTTGGAAAAATTTACTTTTAAGGATTTCTTTGTTGTTGTTACAAAGATGAACGTACAACGTGCTTTCAGAGATATAATCAGAGGCAAGATTTACAAAAAATGTGCAAGGGGTTGTAGTATATGGAGTTAGATTGGTTTCTTATTCAATCAAAATATTTGGCTTTAGGGAAAACGTTTACTCTCAGAAATAAAGGTATACGAGCGTTCACTGGCGTGGAACCTTTTTAAAAGGTACACGTTTGTACTTTAAGGGTCCATATTGGTACCTAAATTAGTACCTAAATATTTTGAGTGGAACACTTGTACTTTTAGGTACTAATATGTAGTCTTGAGGTATTAATATGGACCTCGTAGCTACAAATTTGTACCTTTCGAAAAGGTACCACCCCAGTGAAAGCTCACGTACCTTTATTTACGAGTGCGCATAATAATTAAAAAATAAAAGATTGCAAATCAAAACAATTTAATTAAAACAATTATGTCATGGATTATAGAATGTTTGCATTGCAAAAAATAAACCACAACACCTGACAAAAGTCTTCCAATAAATCATCTGTTGAGCTGCATCTCAATAATCACAAATACTGCAGAAGATCTACTGGAACCAGCATGGATTTCACAGGAATCAGTCAAGTTTGGTGAAGGAAAAATCATGGTTAGGGGTTACATTCAGTATGGGGATGTGCGAGAGATCTGAAGAGTGGATGGACACATCAACAGCCTGAGGTATCAAGACATTTGTGCTGCCCATTACATTACAAACCACAGGAGAGGGCAAATTCTTCAGCAGGATAGCGCTCCTTCTCATACTTCAGCCTCCACATCAAAGTTCCTGAAAGCAAAGAAGGTCAAGGTGCTCCAGGATTGGCTAGTCCAGTCACCAGATATGAACATTATTAAGCATGTCTGGGGTAAGATGGAGGAGGCATTGAAGATGAATCCAAAATATCCTGATGAACTCTGGGAGTCCTGCAAGAACGCTTTCTTTGTCATTCCAGATGACTTTATTAATCAGTGATTTGAGTCATTGCAGAGATGTATGGATGCAGTCCTCCAAGCTCATGATGATTCTATACTGGACATTATTTCTGTTAAGTGTCAAGACTTTTGTCTAAGCAGAGTCAGACCTTACTGTTCTAATAAAATCATTAAAAATCAAGGCATGATCATATTTTATTGTGGTAAAATAAGTGTAATCTAGAGGTATTTGCCCTTCATAATAGCCACTTCTGATACCAAATGATCAAGAAGTCAAGTTATTATTTATTGTTCCTAAAACTTAGATGTGTCAGCCTGTCAGGTATTGCACTCATTCATTTTGCTTAACAGAACAAAACTTATAATCATTGACATTATTTTTTTAATTAAACTTTTTTTTTATTTGAAATATTTGATTAATTTGCACTTAATTTTTCCCTAAAACTATTTTTATAATAAAAAAGCAAATATAACTCTATAAAAGTCCAAATGTTTTTCAAAAGGAAATCATAAATAATAATAGCAAAGTCTTTATTAAGCATTTACCAAATAAATAAATACAACATTAATATTACAACTACATTAAATAATTTATAATTATGCTTAAATTGACATAAGTAAATAAATCAATATATAGATAGAGGTAAGGAAAAAGAGAAAAATAAAAAACGGAACCATCATCCCATCTTTAAGTACTAATACAATTTTTAAGGATTTCCTGAGGGACTTCAACAGTTTGGGATTATCCAACTTTTATTCAGCAAGGACGTATTAAGTTGATCAGAAGTGCTATTTATAAATGTTATAAACGACTTCTGTTGTAAAAAAAAAATGCCTGTGCATTGAGTAATGCTGGAAAAAAGGAAATGTGTACTTCATGGTTTATACAGACACACAAAAACTTAGAGAATAATGGAAACATTTCTTAAGCAGCAAATCACCATTTCTCAATGATGAGCAACAAATATTAAAGAGCTTCACTCTTTCAGGATTGTGAAAGTAAACAAAAAAAAATCTGGAATATTACTATTCTTATTATATACAGTATAAAGGAGTGGGGTTTAGGGGTACATGTTAATAAAATACAATTTAAAGGGTAATTATTAACTAATATGAATAATAATCTGTATAATTACTGTTTTTACATTACTGTAATGATTGGGGTCAGGGTAGACAATAGCCCCTTTCACACAGTGATACCGGTAAATATCTGGAAAATTTCCGGAACTACTTTCGCTGTTCACACAGGCGAGGACGTTACGGAATTTTTCCGGAAAAGACTGTTCACACATCCATTTCAAAATACTGGTAAATTCTGACATCATTTACCACAAATGAGCTTTAAACGGCTGCGCTTGTATTTGTAAACATTTGACTAAATTACAAACTCTGTGGATGATCAATATTGTGAACAACTTTGATGAAAACATATGGAGGATCACTTTCGCATGTCGAGATGTTCATAATATGTGTGTGCTGGCGCTCACAGGCTGTTTCACAGGCACACGCAAAGCTTAAAGGTAAACAAACAACGGCTTATCGTAAGCATCTTATCGATAATTATTCACACAGTTGGCATTAAGAAGAACATGTAAACGTGATCTGACTAACTTCTAGCAGCTAAATGTGTCTGGAAAAATATTCAAAGGCTTTTATTCTCATAAACCGCGCGGACGTAAATGCGTCTGACTGTTCTGATTGGCTAAAGCAGACGTCTCACGTCAGCACGTTCTAGACGTGTGCGTGCTCTTTTCGGCCATCTTCCTTCTGCATTCACACAGCGCAGCTTTCCGCCAAATTGCCGGTAATGTTACAACTTCTCTTGAAAATTGCCGGTAATTTTCCGGAAAGGTCTGTATGTGTGAAAGGGGCTATTAAAAAAATAGTTTAATGGCTAATTTTATAAATAATATGAATAATACTGTGTATAATTATGGTTTTTACATTATTGTGATGCTTTGGGAGGGGGAGGTGTTAATAAAATACAAAAAAGTAATAAATAATACTCTGTAAAAAGACTGTTTTTACACTACTGTAATGGTTGGCATAGGGGTAGAGATTAATAAAATACTATTTAATAATTATTAGTATTTAAATAAATAATAAACAACAACTTTAGCTGTATCCCTTCTAGCAACAAACAAAGTGAAGGTCAGATGAGACGCAGACAAAATCGACTGCAAACAAACAAAAGGCGCTTGATAATAATATCAGTATTTAAGGCTGCCGTTTGGAGGTCACTTTCTGAGGCCCGTGGAGACTTGCAGCGCAGTAGGTCTCGGCCGTTTCCATAAAGAGCCAGAGGCAAAATGCTGCCACATTAATAGCAGGTTGCCCAGCTGTGCCGTCTCCAACTAATCCTGCACGGCTGTAATTAAAGCACACATCAAATGCGCATTAAAATCCCAGCAGCCCCAGTCACGCGGGACACCCGTAAAAGACTCAGAGGTTCCAATTCCACAAGCCCCCTAAAAAAGATTCATGGAGCACCTCTGATAACTTTCCAACCCTTTAATTTTTCCGTTTTGCAAAATTTGTGAAAAGCGATGTCACATTTACGGTGACGAATGGCGCATGTGGCTCCTTCATCTGCTGCAGATGGAAAAGAGGAAATCTTGCCTTGACGGATGGGCTTGGTAGACTAAACCATACGCAGAGGCCTCTGAAGATTTCACAGAGAAAAAATGAGATTCTCTCAAAAGGAGCAGAAAAGGGGAAAGAGAGGCTTCATGTCATCTACCTGAACTCCAATGAAAAGAGGAAATCCAGATAAAACAGAACTGGAACAGAAAGACCCACACCGATAATCTGCTCCCATTTCCTTCTCTATTTTCCATCATAAACACCTGATGATTTAGGAGAAATACGTCCAGCTCACATTTCCCCACAAAATCTAGTTATTAGGTCGTATTTTTGCATGAAAACTTTTCAGGATCGTGACATTTTAGTGCCAAACAATGTTTTTAATAATGTAATACTGTATTTTTTTACACCATTACACAAATTACTCATTCATTTTCTTGTCGGCTTAGTCCCTTTATTAATCCGAGGTCGCCACAGCGGAATGAACCGCCAACTTATCTACAAAGTTTTTTTCTTTACGCAGCAGATGACCTTCCAGCCGCAACTCATCTCTGGGAAACATATACACACACACACACTCTCATACACTACGGACAATTTAGCCTACCCAATTCACCTGTACCGCATGTTTTTGGACTGTGGGGGAAACCGGAGCACCCGGAGGAAACCCACACAAACTCAGGGAGAACATGCAAACTCCACACAGAAACGCCAACTGAGCCGAGGATTGAACCAGCGACCTTCTTGCTGTGAGGCGAACGTGCTACCCACTGCGCCACTGCGTCGCCTACACAAATTACTATATTAAGAAAATCTGGGATACTTTGTCTGCCATAAATATGGCGATATACCATTTCAGCAGATGATACGATATAAACAGAATTTCATCAGATGACTTGAAAGCAGCTACTTAGATAGAATTTATTCATTTAGATTGATTGGATCAATTCTGTAGGGAAGTGAATCATTCAAATGTCAAAAAAAAAATGTATTAAAAGCAAAGATAAAAATTTACATTACATTTACATTTAGTCATTTAGCAGACGCTTTTATCCAAAGCGACTTACAAATGAGGACAAGGAAGCAATTTACACAACCAAGAGCAACAATGAATAAGTGCTATAGGCAAGTTTCAGGTCTGTAAAGTCTAAGAAGGGAAGTATTAGTAGTATTAGTTTTTTTTTTTTTTTGGTACAGTTAGTGTGATATTCAGAGAGGCAATTGCAGATTAGGAAGTGTAGTAGAGACTAAATAGTTGGGTTTTTAGTCGTTTCTTGAAAGTAGCGAGTGACTCTGCTGTTCTGATGCAGTTAGGGAGTTCATTCCAATAACTGGGCAGATTGAGCGTGAGCGAAAGTGATTTCTTCCCTCTTTGGGATGGATCCACGAGGCGACGTTCATTCACAGAACGCAAGTTTCTGGAGGGCACATAGATCTGCAGAAGCGAGAGCAGATAAGAAGGAGCAAGGCCAGAGGTCACTTTGTAGTCAAACATCAGAGCTTTGAATTTGATGCGAGCAGCAACTGGCAGCCAGTGCAAACGGACAAGCAGCGGAGTGACATGTGCTCGTTTAGGTTCATTGAAGACCACTCGTGCTGCTGCATTCTGGAGCAGTTGAAGAGGCTTGATAGAGTTAGCTGGAAGCCCCGCTAGTAGTAGTAAAAATTAAACAAACATTGATTTATGTGTCAGGCAGTCAGTTTTCTGTATTCGTAGTAGTGCTGTTTGTCATTAGTTTAACTCTTTAAAGTTATGTGCTGACAGACTGGCTGACTGGCGCGTGATGCGAGAGGCCAGCAAACACGACGTACAGCCGTTTCACTTTACTTCAGGACGCATTAATCCTACTCTGTAGGTCTATTGGAGACATTCATAAATTTAGGTACAATATTTGAATAATAAAATTAAATATAACACTGCAAAAGTCTTCACTGTATAAATGCTAAATAAAAGCATTGTTCATTAAAGTTACAAATGGTAACATTTCTTGTGTCTGAATACTCTGAATGCTGTCAAGGCTTAAAAATAAGCAAATGACTCCCCTTTGGGAGTACATAAAAGAGCTCTCTTAAATTATCACAACATCCTTGACATTCATTTACACTTTTTGTTATAACCTACACTTAAAGACTACTCTAAGATGATGTAGTTGTAATTTTAATTATTTTTCACCTATTTATTTTATTTTATTTACATTAATTTCTCTGTTACTTTCACTCTCAAGACTGTACATTCTCTTTAATATGTTAAAACATTTTGATGTTAATGTTTTGTGAATATGGGCATACAATTAAAAAAAATAATAAAAAAATAAGCAAATGGAAAACGTTCACTCTATTTAGATTAACTACACGATTATTATCAGTGTTGCCAGATTGGGCGGTTTCCAGCCCAATTGGGCGGTTTTGAATTTATTTTTGCAGTTAAAAAAATGACACAACGTAAAAAAAAACAAAAATCACCATTTGTTCAGCACACTGTACTTTTTCTGTCATTATATAATGAATAAGAATTGATTACATTAAAATATATGTTATGTCAACAATATTCGCTAAAATGTCATGTCTGCATGTTTAGGGGAGTTTTCTGGACAAACATTTTTGTGTTGAACAGGAATGTTGATATTTAAAGAATTTGCGCATGCGTGACGTGACGATCGAATACTACGCTTGTTTATCAGTTGCTTAAAAAAGGGGTGACACAGTGGCGCAGTTGGTAGCACAGTCACCTTGCAGAAAGAAGGTTGCTGGTTCGAGACCTGACTGGGTCAGTTGGCATTTCTTTGTTCACGTGGGTTACCTCCGAGTGCTCCAGTTTCCGCCACAGTTCAAAGACATGAGGTACAAGTGTCTGAGTGTGAATGGGTGTTTGCCGGTACTGGGTTGCAGCTGGAAGGGCATCTGCTGTGTAAAGTATATGCTGAATAAATTGGCGGTTCGTTCCACTGTGGTGACCCCTGATGAATAAAGGGACTAAGCCAAAGGAAAATGAATAAATTAATTAGTGAGTTTGTGTTCATTTTTAAGTAAAATGATTAAAAACAGGATGATATGTGAACTAGAACTAATTACTTATTTTGCAAATTTGAAAAAAAAAATTCATCCACTAAACAGAAAAAATTTATTGGCTCAATAGCAGTAACTGTTGCTTCAGTTAATGTGACACGAATATCTTTATTAGTAAATTACAATAACTAACATTGCATAAATAACAAAATTATGTTAGATGAACAAAAAAAAAATGTAACTGAGAAAAACTAAAAAAAGTTCGTACTGCATCAAGTTCCCTTATTTTTTTATGTTTTCTGAAAAATTGATTTTTGACAGTGTAGGCGGGTAGAGTAAAATTGGGCAGTCTTCACTTATAAACCTGTTAAAATCCCCTGAAAAGCTTATCAACCCATTATAATCCCCCGAAGAGGTGACATAGCTCCCGTTCTCCACATACAAACGCTTACAACAAATGTGATCTCCCACCGAGATACAGCAGCAAACAGGTACATACAGGAAAATCCAGAAGCATAGTCAAAGACACGGGCAAGTGGTCAGTACAGGCGGCAAAGAATCAATAAACAGTAAAATAAGGCAAGGATCAAACACGGAAAGACTTAGACCAGGAGTGTCTTAACTCGGTCCGGTGTACTACAAAGTTTAGTTCCAACCCCAATTAGACACATCGGATTCGACTAATCAAGCTCTTTGTAGGTATACTAGAAACCTATGAGGAGGTGTGTTGAAGAAAGTTGGAACTAAACTATGCAAGACACCGGACCTCCAGGGCCGATTTTGGACACCCCTGAAAAGCTTTGTGGTGTTACAGACTAACAAGACTCAGCCCAGAAGTGAATGTGCGTGTTGTGTAGTCCTCACAATCAGTAAGAATGATCTTCACCTGTGTGTGTGTGTGTGTGTGTGTGTGTGTGTACGTGTTTTTGTGACATATCAGGACACAAATCTGTATAATGACTTGGGTATGACACAGGTATTACAAAAAGGAGGTGAAATATGAGGACACTGGTGACGTCCTCATTCCTAAAAATGCTTTTAAATCCTACAGGATGCGTTTAATCAGTGAGTAAAGCTGCACACAGTCTCCTGTGATGGTTGGGTTTAGGGGTGGGGTGAGGTGAGGGCAATACAATATACAGTTTGGACAGTATAAAATGACCTTTGTAATGTCCCCAGTTTTCACAAAAACAAATGTGTGTGTGTGTGTGTGTGTGTGTGTGTGTGTGCGTGCGTGCGTGCGTGCGTGCGTGCGTGTGTGTGTCAGTCCAGATAGTTTGCAGCTGTAGCAGGTGGAAATTTGTGCGAAGAATCATGGTAGTTGTAGTTTGGTTCAGTGGTAGAATTGTAGTTCTCCAGTCATCTGCATAGGCTAGATCGCTGGTGATTGTGACAAATTTATGTAAAGAAATTGTTATTTTTTTATTTTATTTTTTAAAACAGATTTGATTTTACATGTACGGCACTATAGGATTACAAGTGGTAAAATTATTAATTTATTTACCTGAATTTTCAGCACATTTGCACTACATTTGTATGTATGTTAACTAATATGACATTTGGTAATGTGTTAGGTTGTTACAGAATTAATGAAAATAAGAACAATCAGCTTTTTTATATAAAACAATATTTAAAATAAAAATTATATGCATGTATATTTATATACAAAGAATTTAATGAGAACTACAGCTTATAATAATAATAATAATTTACTTAAACATCATGAAAAATGCACCAACAACTAATAATGATGATCCCTAAAGGGAAAATTCACCCAAAATAAACATTTCCTGTTACTTTACTCAAGCAAATGAACAGGAAAGTGTCATTTATTGGTAGACTAGACCTTTAAATATCTTTGTGGGGAAAAAATATTGTGATTTCTATGAAATAATATTGATTCTGACGTCTTCAAAAGCTCTCAGCCGCTCACAGAAAGACAAGATAAATGGATGAATGGCACATAACAGTACATGATCATCAACTTCATCTATTGGCAAGAGGATGATGACGATGATTCATCTCTCTGAGGTCAGAGGTTACCCTTTCAAGGAGCCATCGTCCAGCGCTTCACATCCTTTGAGTCACTCCATTACAGCTCTGAAAAAACAGCTAATCTACAGCAACAGTCTCTGGCATTCGCTCTACTATTGTCCAGGAAAACCTGCTCAGGTATCGGGGGGGGAAAAAACCTTTGAAGGATCAAAGCCGTCAAGCAGTTTTGATGGTGCAAAGAGCGCAGCCATTCTCCACTTCGCTTCCAACCTATAATTTCAGTACCCCGAAAATTGCAGCCCTGAGAGTTCAATGAAGAGGCAGATTTTGCGAACAATATGCATTATAAAGCTTGAGCCTGAGCTGCAGGAACTAAACCACACTAATAATTATGTCAAGGCTCTATCTGTGGTCACGTGATCACCTCAGGTTGGCCCTGTAATTACGCAAGACTGTACCAAAAAAACAGGTGTAATGCTAATTACGCTAGGGCTGCACAATATCAGAAAAAACCTGACATTGTAATTTAAACATATTGTGATGTGAATACAAAACCATATATTGTGCAGCCCTACGTTACGCCCAAAAAACAAAGCAAAACTCAATCTGCCCTTACCTCATAGGACCAGACGCACTGCACTCCGGCGAATCTGCGCACGCAGCGGCCCACCTCCACGTCCTCATGGGTGGTGTACATCTCCTGCAGGCACTGGCGGATGTGGGGAACCATCCTGCGCAGCACCTCGCGGCTCATGATAACACCAGGGCCGCCCATGCAGAAGTTCTCCCCCGGCTCCAGCGCCAGTTTGCCCAGTTCGTCGCGGGCTCCCATGCCCGTCTGGCCCAGAAAGATGGCCTCGCTGCTGTTGAGACTCCTTAGGAAACTCTCCAGCTTTTCGCTTTTGATGTAGACGTCGTCGTCGGCTCGCATGAACCACTCGAACTGGTCCAAATAGTGGTCATGCATGTATTTGAGCATCATGAAGGACTTCTTCTGCGGAGGGTACGAGTCATCCACGTTCTGCAGAGCCACAATGGGGATGGGGATGGTGGTGTCAGAACCTTCACTGGAGAAAAACTCCACCTTGCCCGGGATGGTCTTGGCCCAGGTCCTGGAAAGAGGAGAAATTCATAGATTTACAGTGTTTATTGTCATATGCACAGTAAGAAACAGGTTCCCTGTATGATGAAACTCGCTGTCCAAACTGAATCCAAATAAGGTTTAAAGTATATTAATAAAAACGTAAAGTACTTATTTAAGAAAATAGGCATGAAAAAAATTTAACATGTAGAAAATATGTTTGTGAGCATTATTACATGCCACAGCCAAAACACCCTGCAGCCCAAGACCGGTTCCTCACTGAAGCCAAGCAGGGCTGAACCTGGTTAGTACCTGGATTGGAGACCACATGGGAAAGCTAGGTTTCTCTTGGAAATGGTATTAGTGAGGCCAGCAGGGGGAGCTCAACCCAATCTGTGTGAGACCGAACGCCTCAGTATAGTGAAGAGGACACCATACTGTCAATGGGTGCCATCTTTCAGATAAGACATTAAACTGAGGTCCTGACTAAGGGTGTCACGATTTCGATTTTTAATCTAAATCGATCGAAATTTATACTCAACTTCGATTATCGAATCAAAAAATAGAATCGTCGATGCTGCCACGCCCCCATGTCACATTAGCTGTTAAATGGAAAGAAGATTGTTTCAACACATTTTTAATCATAATAGTTTTAATAACTCATCCCTAATAACTGATTTATTTTATCTTTGTCATGATGACAGTAAATAATATTTGACTAGATATTCTTCAAGACACTTCTCTACAGCTTAAAGTGGCATTTAAAGGCTTAACTAGGTTAATTAGGTTAACTAGGCAGGTTAGGGTAATTAGGATAGTTATTGTATAACGATGGTTTGTTCTGCAGCCAGTCGAGAAAAAAATTAACTTAAAGGGGCTAATAATACTGTCCTTAAAATGGCCTTTAAAAAGTTTAAAAACTGCTTTTATTCTAGCCGAAATAAAACAAATAAGACTTTCTCCAGAAGAAAAAAATATTATGAATATTTCATTGCTCTGTTTAACATCATTTGGGATATATTTAAAAATAATTTCAAAGAGGGGCTGATAACCTCAACTGTATATACATATATAAACATGTACATATATATTTTTTCTTTCTTTCTTTTTTTTTTTTTTAATGACAAGACAATGACTTGTCAGTAAATTTGTTTCTAACATTGTTTGTGCGTTTTTTTTTCTTATCAGATAAAAAGTTTATCCAACTCAGTTGTGCACATCTGTCTGTTTCAATCAAGCATTTCTATGCAATATTTAAAAGTGAGCATAAAACCGGTGGATGGAAACAGTTAATGATCATTAAAAACAAACAAGCAAACTTTAGTTACATGTAGGATTGTAACGGTATGAATTTTTTACGGTATGATAATCGTCTAAAACAATACCACGGTTTGACGGTTTCGCGGTATACGGTATTAAATAGTAATTCTCATAGCAAAGACCCTGAAAAGAATAAGAACACGTTTTCTGACTGAACAAAGGTTTTATTTCAACAAACTTTTGAAAGAACCTTTTTAATAGAACTATAGAAGTCTTTTATAAAAATAAACTGAAAAATCTCCCATTTTAATAAATTAAATTAGAAGGAATAAACAAGCAGGGTCTTTTAAGATTAGACAAAAATAAACTTAAACTGTCCTTCCTTATAAGCACGATAAATGGGAGACCAAAAGTGCAATACCAAGTTTATGGCTGTAAACATGTATTTAAAGCGTTGTTTTTTTCAGTCTAGGTTGTGATGAAGAAATGTAAGCATGTTGAGATTTTCAGGACTTAATCTTGACCGCTGAGGTGAGAGAATGTGTCCACTTGTACAATGAACAAATAAAAAAATAATAAATAATGTGTCAAAGTCCAAATAAACATGGTGCAAATCCTCAGTAAAAAAATAGATATAAATATTTACTATACTATAAATAGTTACATAACGAAACTAGATTCAATATGGAACATCCTTAGGTTTTATGTGCCAGCATGGATATGGTTGTCTGTGGATTTGGATGTGGTTGTATGCAATGCAGACAAACAGCTGCACCTTCATTTGCGTCTTTTGAAAACAGCAAGAGCAGCAGTTCGTCTTTGCTGTGTCACTGTTTTGTCATGTTTCTGTGCTGCTGTGCATGCAAAAGTACTTAGTATGAGAATTATTTCATGCAAAACTTTTTTTTTTTTTTTTTGTGTTTTATTTAGCCGCGCAGAAATGTATGCCTATCTCTCATTCCGTGTTGTTCAAAAAGCTCAGTGTTGGTCCACAAACAAAAGCTAAACCTATGCTTATTGGTTGTGATATAGCGAGTTTGAACCAATCTGGGCATGGAGGAGGGACAATGCATCAATGTATCATGTCTGGTTTGTCCGGAGACACAGTGACGAGCGTTTCTTTGTCAAATCAGCGTTGTCAAATGTTGATGACGTAACCGCACTGATTCCGGAGACTCTGAAAGTCCGCGAATGATATGTGATACAGCACTTGAAAGCTGAGATTCTCTTCTTTACGCCAATCTTTGAATTGTATGAATCGGATCAGCGGATCAAAAGTTATTAAACATTTAAGAGCAATACTTATTTTTAGCCGCGGGCGGCTGTCTCGGTCTTTAAGGGTTAAAACCGTTGATATGCAATTGTTCATGGTATGATAATCGTGCACGTTCAAATCGTGGTAAACCGTCATACCGGTATATTGTTACAACCCTAGTTACATGGTTTGCAGAATAAACCGACAAGAGCAACTGAAGACTTTGAAGTAGGAATAATGACAGAAGTTATAATAGCAAGATGAAATATTAAAGGAAGGACGGATGATTCATATGGTTTTAAAACAGAAAGCTGATGGAACTACTAAATGCAGAGCTCAACACCAGGCTAAAATGGATAGCGCTTTATTCATCCGTGACCCTGCAGGAGGACACTAACAGCAACTAAATCAATTCAGAGATGCACATGATTTAACGCTGCAACATTCCAGTCCAGACAGCCGAGCGCGAGTCTCTGAAATGCACTTCAGGGTCCCGCTTGTCAGCACGTGGAAAGGCTGCAGTGTTTTCACTCAGATAATATCCACTCTTCTTGCCAGCATCTAATTTTACCAAAACCCTACTTCCTGTTCTCTGAAGAAAAAAAAGGGGGAATCCAAAGATATACGTGTGCTAACCTCTTGCACACTTCTGCAATCAAGACACTGTGTCAGAGTGACATTCACCGCTCAAAGCAAGACAAAGAGCCAAGAGCTTGCTGCATAAAAAATGCACTAAGTGACTTTAGCTTATGCATGCAATTCAAATAATGCAATTCATTAAAAGAGAAATGCAGTGTCGCAAGCCTCTGAGAAGCACACAGCACTTCTTTTAGAGTCACCCATGTTGCAAAATCGACTTTGGAGGCTGTTTGTAGGGCTGCACAATATAGCGTTTCAGTACTGATATCGCAATGTGTGCATCCGCAATAGTCGCATCGTAATGATATTAAATAATTATTAAAGTCTATTAACTATTAAAACTCCAAAAATACAAATTTATTAAATTAAAAAGGCTGACACAAAGCGTGTAACGTTTTGAGCAACACAGCTCTTCATCAAAAAGTCAACGATATGCAATGTTGAGTTGACTTTGCAGAGTCATTTTTACAACTTAACTACAAAAACCATAATGCATGCAGTTTATTTCACTTTTATCTTTGCTTTGTTGCATTTATCTGTGCTTGTAGTTTGTTTATTACATTTTATGCATGATTCACTACCCAGCAGAGTTATCCCAATCAAAATTAATACATTCTGTAACACTTTAGGGACCAATTTTCACTGTTAACTAGTTGCTTATTAACATGTGTATTATTGAGATATTGGCTGCTTATTAGAACTTATAAAGCACATGTTCTGTATGATCTTTTGGTCTGTTTCCACTGAGTGGTACGGCTTCTCTCTTTTCTCCGCGTTTCACTCGCGCTTGTCCATTTTTTCTGAATGGATCAGACGACGGAGACACTTCAATAATCGCACTCACGTTATTATCAACAGCTTAAGTAGTTCGTTATATCAAATATAGAAGCGATCGCAAGCTCCCGGAAGAAAGCGAATACCGCTCGCACTTTTAGACGGGCTCGTAAAACAACAACAGGACACGGCAGATTTTTCTTCTTGGCTTTGTGTCTGTTCATCGAGAAGACGACAAGGTTTGTTTGAGCCCGGGTCATCCATGGCTGCTATTATATCTATATAGTATTTCCATGTAATGTCTTGGCTTTGTATTTTTAAAAAAACATGGCGGTTCCTTTGTTTACGTTCTGTGTAGATCCACGAGCTCGTGACGCATCTCTGCAACCAATCAGCGTTCGGCTGCATGTGTAGCTCTACCTTTTGGTATCCTTTCTCCTGTTTGGTTACCTTTCGAAAAGGGTGCCGAAAAAGTGGTATGGTACGGTTTGGTTCGTTAAGCTTTTGACAGTAGAAACGTACTACTCAGTGGAAACGGGCCATTATACAGTATTTGTGCGTTTAAAGCATCTGTTTTGTAAAAAGTGTTTCTCATATGATATGTGAAAGACCTGCACAGCTTTACTGTAGACATTTATTCGAGTGAGAATGACGTCGTCTGAAGCTTGTCATACACCACACACCATTAGTACCCTTTTGGCAGTGGAAACGCAAGCCTGATAAAGATGACCCGCACCGACCCGTACTGTACCACTCAGTGATCATGGGGCATTATTGTACATCAGATTCAGAGACTTCTCAAGCACATTCTGGAGGCACAAAAGACTTTTACATCTTGTTGAAAAGCCAAGCCCTTTAAACAGCTCCTGTATAAAACTATAAGCACTTAATTGTAGGAAATTCAGAAGCGTCCGTCATAAACACTCCTGTGATGCTCTGGCTTTTTCCACCAAGGCTAAGCCCTGGCAATTCACCTCGAGAAACCTCTGTTCCAAGGAAATACTGCTGATTAAACGGATGACATAAACGCTTGCATCAGCACAACTTCTCCATCCCTGCACAAATTACCATGGTAACCACCACAGCATTAACACAGGGACCATGCAAACACTATTCCAACAATAATAGTGCGGTAAACCTGTATGTGCCATATCAAATTGAGAGGAAGATACTGATGGAGGATTCTGCATTCAATTACTATGACTTAACAGAGCGAACATTGTCTTAGTAAATATGATATCTTTGAGGAAACCAAGTGTTTATAGGACACGCATGCGGTGTAAAAAGGTTTAGACAGGCGAAATAAATGATTCAGCATAACCTTGATCAAGTCCTTGCTGTGAATCACTTTAGTAAACACAACCACCATCAAAATAACAAAGCATTAGTTTAGTAGTACGTGTTAAAATGGCATTTGGCAAACGTGTAATCGAAAAACAAGAGAAATTTTGTGAAGGCTCCTACATTGTTTGAACAAGATTAAATTAAAGGGACAGTTCACACAAAAATCTCCCCCCAAAAAAATTTCCCTCACCATTTAATCATTTAAGTGGTTCTTAACATGAATTTCTTTCAAGATAAAACAATATAATAGAGCTGCACAATTAATCGTAAAAAGATCGCAATCTCGATTCGACCCCCTAGACCAGGGATGGGCAAACTCGGTCCTGGAGGGCCGGTGTCCTGCACAGTTTAACTCCAACTTTAATCAAACACACCTGCTTATAGATTTCTAGTGATCTTGAAGACACTGATTGGCATGTTCAGGTGTTTTAGATTAGAGTTAGAGCTAAACTATGCAGGACACCGGCCCTCCAGGACCAAGTTTGCCCACCCCTGCCCTAGACGATCTTAATCCAGCATTTCTACGTTTCTGTCAATCATATTTTCAAGTTCAGGAGAGAAGCAATGGTGGCTGCACAAGTCTTCACATTGTTTTGCATACGTTGTTCAACAACGTGGACATCTCCAAATGGTGTTGAAAGAGTCGCATGCTGTATTTATAAGATACAATTCACCTCAAAAATGTCATTTCTGTCTTCATGTAATGTATTTACAAAATCACACATGACGCAAGCTGACCGTCAGCTGTTACCACAGAGGGGGTGAGCGGGCGCGCGCCTCTGAATGAAGTTTACTTTAGTGAAAAGAACCTGCATAGGCTTTGAATTACAGGTAATAAAGTTGTAAATACCATTCAGTTTGTGGCACAGAGTTATCATTTGGGAGACTGGCGCGAGTGAAAATGAAACCGAAAGCGCACACAGTGTTGCCAGATGTAGCTGACTGATTCCAGACCAAAAAGTATCCAAAATCCGCCGAAATGTTAAAATACCCACCCAGTCTTCTGTATTCACGAGAATCACGTCAGTGAAAGATTTTAAGCAAAAATGACAGATTGTAAGCAGATGTCTCAAACACAATAATTCAACATCAGAATTATCATCAGCATTAATGACCAGGACAAATCTGAAGTCTGTTCAAGTCCATCATTCCTGGGGTCCGTTCTTCGTACCTCTCTTAAATGATCTAAGATTATTTGGCAGATCCTGGATCTTTTAATCTTGATAACTGATCTCTCGCTAATTTGCTTCTTCAAACAAGTTCGCGAATCAGATTAGAATGTCTGGATAAACTGATCTGAGATCGCTGCGTGTGTTGTGAAGGACAGATCTATCGATCCTCGAAATCATGATCAGCAATGCAACGATTGTCTGACGGCACAGCAGCGTAATGACATCATCTGATTAATATTCAATTATCCATGTGAGCAAAATGACATAAAATTAGCAGAAACAGTTTGTTAAATATGACATGCAATAATCTTCCACATATGTTGTGAGCTGCAGGCTTTACACTTTCAATCGTCAAGAGTATTCATCATGTATTTCAATGCAAATCAATGTATTTAGTTCTACATTTAGAAAATATTTTCTTTATTATTGTAGCTGTTTTTTAATCGGTGTAAAGAATAACTGGTTGTTTACAAAAGCGTTTTTATATTGGTAAAGGCGTCTGCAACTTTTGTGAAGCATCAAATCACCGGCATATTAACTATCAAAACATGTTTATGACTGGATAAATGTATTATTGCTTTAAAAAAAGTCACATATTGTGCATTTCTATTATACACAATTTGTACTAAAGCGATCTAAAAAGTTCATATCAATAAGTTTTCTCTTTGCACCACCAGGTGGCAGTCTTTGTACTTTCATTTCGAGGGTGCAGATTGCATACGTTTTATTAATATGTATAACTTTATTTATTTTATTAATGACTATAACTACATATATATATATATATATATATATATATATATATATATATATATATATATATATATATATAGTTAAAAAATATGTACCATTTTCCCAAGTGTATATAACTACTACTGTAAGAAAATATCAGAATTCAGAAAATACTTTCTCTATTATATTATCTTTGCTTAAACTGAGCCGATCTAATCCTGTTTATATGAATTGAACCTGCTCCCGATCAGGTTTGACCTAGCAGAACTGTTGCTATGACAACAACTCTCAGATCAGCTTTGAAGAACGAAACGATCCTGGATCGTGTCAAATCATCAATATCCAAATCCAGCTAACTGAGTAATCCACGTACGAAGAACGGACCCCTAGTCTATACAAAATTGAGCATTTTAACCAACAGTACAGCTACACAAAGCCTATTGCTGTTTTACCACACGTTTGAGAATAACAATAATAATACCCTACTCATAACCTTTATTTTACATCTACAGAATCGTGAGAAAATTGTGATCTTTAATTTAGGCAAAAAAAATAAATAAATAAAATTGCGATTCTCATTTTATCCAGAATCATGCAGCTCTACAATATACAATATACAAATGTTCGGGAGAAAAACTATGGAAGCCAATAGCTGTTTTTCCAACACTGTTGCGCTCTCTCACAGTTGTGTTCAACTATGCCTTTAAAACTTAATAGAAGTAAATAACTTAGCTAAATTCACACTCAATGGTGCCTTAAAACTGATCTATACATCTAAAAATGCGAGACACAATGCTCAAATGTTTACAAAATGAATAATAAATTAAATAAGTAAAAAACATATAAAAATAAATAATTATTTACAGGACTGAGGAGGCTTTCATGCCAACAACATGCAACTGTGTTGGTGCCAATGGCATGGTGGAAAGTGCCCCGACACATGCACTCCAGTGTTCACAGCAACCTGAGTTCGATTCCCGCCTCGAGGTCCTATGCCGATCCTTCCCCTCTCTCTGCTCTCCTCTCTTCCTGATCAATTCTCTCTACTGCCCTGTCAAATAAAGGTGAAAACCTCTAAAAATAAAAAATAAAATAAAAAACAACAAGCAACTGTAAATAAAAACTTATCCCGCCTCCGAGTTCTCCTTATTAGTCCACTGATTTTAACCTGACATTGAGCAGCACGGTGTATAAAAGTTCAGATGGCCTAAATACACAGCACTCATGTGCAAGACTGTCCAAAAGACACGACGTGTGAGGATAATTGTCACGCATATTTTGCAAGTGTGTATTTACACAGAAACAGAATGGAACCGTAGCGCATCAGAATACACATTCAGTTTTATCCAACATTTTTGTATTCGACAGAAGAAAGTCAAACAGGACTGGAACAAGGAGAATGAGCAAATCATGACGATTTACATTTTGGAGGAAACTGTCCCCTTTAAAATGTTGCAGAAGTAATCAACGTAACTTATTCACAGCCTTATTCGCTCGTTCAAACAGAACACAAATAAAGATGCGAGACACTGCACTCAGAAAGATATTTTAAATATTATATTCAATTAATTTTAAAAAATTATATATTAAATATATCAAAAAACAAAACAAATAAATAAATAGCCTCCTCATCTAGGTTGTCAAATTGAACCATTTTCATGAATTGTGCAACTGTAACATCAAACAGAAAACTTAAACAGGTTTGGAACAAGTGCCAGTGAAAATTTACCAAATTTGGAGGAAACTGGCTTTTTAAAACTTTACCGAAGTAATCAATGCTACATATGCCGAGTTCAGACTGCATGATTTTCAAAGTAGTCGTGTCACAGATGTTTTCACACTGCATGACTATCTGGGCTAGCGTTTCGTCGCTGCTTTGTTTACACTGCAAGATGGATCGGCGACAGGGACATTCACATTGCATGACTTTACTATAGGAAGAATCGCCGACAACTTCGTCATCCAAACTACGTCTCACAGCCAAAAACATGTACTATATCTTTTGTTATTAACTACATAATGAGAAAGAAGACTTTAATGGGGTAGAAAATTTACATATTTGCTCACGTGGGTTTGAAGAAAATTAGCCATTTCTCCTCAACTTTTTTTTACTTTCTGTATGAAACAGACAGAGTGCTCCAGACAAACCTCCACTAGTTTTTCCTCCATTTCTTGGGTCTAAATAAACCTAAAATGAGCGCTTTTAACTTCTCCCTCAATCTCCCGCTGGCCTGCAGGTACACACACACTAGTGAAAGCTGCTCTCTCAGAGGCTGTTGGCGATCGCTGATGTTATTTTCAGTCAAAACTCAATTCACACGGCATGATTTGAATCGCCGACAGCTCCAGATATTTAGCACGCCAAATATCTCACAAGCATCAGCGACTCATCTGCGATTCTCTCAGATCGCGTCTTACGTGCATGAGCACCGATTTGCCCGTGATTTCAGGCATTTGTCTGCGATTTCTCAAAAAACTTTGGCAAGTCAAAATCCGAGCTAAAATCATGCAGCCTGAACTCGGTATTATTCACCACGAAATTCACTCTCAAGGGCCTGTTCAAACAGAACGCAACTGAAATTGTGAGATGCAGTGCTGAGGAAGATTTTTAAAATATCGTATTTAATTATTTAAAAATACACATTAAATATAATTAAAATAATAATTAAAAAATAAGTAAATATCCTCCTCAGCCATGTTGTCAAACTGAACCGTTTTCAGGAAATGTGAAGCTAAAAACCAAAAGCTTGCAAATCTTGCCCCGCCTCAGAGTTCTTCTGATTGGCCCACTGATTTGAAACTGACATAGAGCAGCACAAAGGGCTCTATTTTGACGGTCCATGTGCAGAGCGCAAAACGCAGAGCGCAAACGCTTTCAGGGCGTGTCAGAACGCATTTTTGCTTATTTAAGGACGGGAAAATCTGCTTTGCGCCGTGTCGCATGGTCTAAAAGGGTTGAGTTTATTTTCTTAATGAGTTATAGGTGTGTTTTGAGAATAAACCAACCAGAGTCTCATCTCCCATTCCCTTTAAGAGCCAGCTGTGTCGCGCCAATTTACAGGACGCAAAGTAAGTCTAAGTGGAAAAAATGAGCATTTCACTAACAAACAGTTAACAGTTGACAGTTTTTTAACAGAAAACTGTTAAACAGAGCATCTACTGCGTGAGAATGAGAGATAATGGATCACTTTCACTTTTGCTCTTGGATAGGGAAACCTTTACGCACAGACACCAATTAGCCTATAAATAATTAATTTTGTTTGTTAAGCGCAAATATTCGTTTCAAAACTATTTCTAAATTCAGTTCTGATTTCCAGCAAACGAATAAATGAACAATAAAAACGAAGTGTGCACAAAAACCTGAGTTATATCCTAAAACACATGCTGTGCCCCATATGGTCTAAAACCTAACAGGTGGGCAAATCTAAGCTTGTTTTTAATAAAACAAATATAAATATGGATATAATAAATAATACTGCTAATAATAATAACAACATTATACAAAAGCAGATTGTTATGAATGAACTGAAAAAGCCTCCCGAGATGAAGAAGACATAAAAGCAGTGATTTTTCATATTCATGTAGGCTAGAAAATAATATGTTTTGTAATATTTTAATCCTTTATATTTATATTCTATATCTATTCTTATTATATCCTATATGTATCCTAATATTTACATTTTTTCATATGTAAAGATATTTGCCTATTGCTCTCTTGCGTGTATTAAGCAGTGCGTAAGCGAGGTGCAACTCTGCGCCGGAGTTTAGACCGGGTTAGTTTTGGTCTAATGAAAAAATCTATTATAGATTCTCAAAATAGCAACGCGCCAGCGGTCCGCCTTAGAATGCCTTCCTTTTTAGACCAGAACGCCTATGGGCACACAAATGAGCGCAAATGCATTTGCACAAATGCAAACGACTCTTGCGCCAAGCTGAAACTAGCAAAAGACTATTGCGCCGCTCCTTGCGCCACACTGCGCTGGGTGTATGATAGGGCCCTATGTGTAAAAAGTTGAATTATTTTAAGATTTTTTTTTTTTAACGTAGAAAGTCATTTTGTATTTTTAGATGGCGACTTAAAAACGTGGCACTCCTGTGCGAGCACCTACAAAAGACACGTTATATTTTACAAATATTTACAAAGAAATACTTATAAAAGAAAATTTTTACAATATTTATAAAGAAAAACAATGGAAAAGCAGCACATCTGCATACACTTTTTCTAAAAATGTACACATTTTACACAGACGTGGTTTAATGCAGCTCAGAGGTGCTGTGAATGCATTCACACAGAAATTACAGCGGTATAATTTAATACCTGGGGCTGAGGAGGGTCAGAGGAGGCATAATTTAGCCTGGCTTTTATGTGGCATTGTGTCATCTCATTGAATGTTAAACAGGCTCAGAGCAGCCCTAACTCTGCTGTGTAATGACGCCTTACGACTATTCAAAGGAAACAATGATTACAATGGTAAGTCTACATACAAGAATGTGCTAATTGTTATGGTAATTAAACAGCTGACAAAACGATTCAGCATAAACCCTGCGTCTCTCCATCCTTTAACCATTGCCTCACCCAAAACAGTCACAACAATAAAAATGAGCCAAAAATGACATCAAATATGAGAGAAATGTTATGAGAGAGGACCTGTAAGACCGGCCATGGCCACAAAACCATCCAATTATAGTTACTTTTACTGCAACAGTGTAACTTAAAGTCATTCTTAAAGGCACAGTTCACCAATTTCTGTCAATTTACTCACACTGCTCTTTTCACACACCTGTTGGTATTTCTTCTGCTGAACACAAAAGAAGATATTTTGGTAACACTTTACAATAAGGTTCATTAGTTAATGCATTTACTAACATGAACAATACATGTACAGCCTTTATTAATCATAATTGAACATTTACTGATGCATTATTAACATCCAAGTCCATGCTTGTTAACATCAGTTAATGCACCATGAGTTAACATGAACTAACAATGAACTACTGTATTTTCATGAACTAACGTTAACTAACATGAACAAAGACAGTAGTAGATGTATAGTTCATTGTTTGTTCATGTTAGTAAATGCATTAACTAACATTAACTAATGAACCTTATTGTAAATTGGGACCGATATCTTTGAAGAACCTGCAACAACTGACTTCCACAGTATTTGTTTCAGTCAATGGTGACCGGTTTTCAGCATTTTTCAAAATATCTTCTTTCGTGTTCAACAGAAGAAAGCAACTTATAAGGATTTGGATCAACTTGAAGGCAAGAAACTGAGTACATTTTAATTTTACCATCCAGTTTAATCTCTTTAACTATTAAAATCGAGGTATTCACCGATCATATGTGTGCATTTATTGCCGTATATGTATTGCCAAACAGAATCTGCGGACATTTTTAGCTATTTCTGCACAGAATTTTGTAAACAATCTGCGGATTTATGCGGAATGATTTTGGGAGTGTTGAAACTAATTATTTAATGTATTTAACAAAAACAATACCTTTAATGACTTTAAATTAATGTTTACAATGCAAATCCAAATAGATCCACTTAATTGGTAAATAAAGCAAGTCTGTCATTTAATATCTCTACTAAAAGACAGAAAATATTACTGTACAATCTGTACTGTAAATAAACCATAAAAACTTTTTTATACTTGTTAATAACATTACTGAAATAACTTTAAAATCTGAATAAATAAAGTTCACACACATTTACAAAAAAAAAAGGACTTGATGGTACGCAGATTTCATGTGGACCTATCTATGTTACAGCTGTACTGTTATTTATTTTACTCACCTTTCACAGCCCTACATGAGTTCATTTCATCTGTTGAAAACAAAAGAGATTTTGAAGAAAGCCAAAAACCTGTAACCAATGACTTCCATAGTATTTCTTTACCCTACTACAAAACTCAGCAGTTACCGATTTTCAGCTTTCTTCATAACATATCCTTCCTTCAGTGTTCAACAGAAGAAGAACCTCAAATGTTTATAACCACTTGAGGGTGAGAAAATCATCATATTTTGAGGTGAATTGTCCCTTGAACCATCATAACCAGTGGTCACCAAACTTGTTCCTGCAGGGCCGGTGTCCTGCAGATTTTAGCTCCAACCCTAATCAAACACACCTGAACAAGCTAATCAAGGTCTTGCTAGGTATACTTGAAACATCCAGGCAGGTGTGTTGAGGCAAGTTGGAACTAAACCCTGAAGGGACACCGACCCTCCAGGACCAGGATTGGTGACCCCTGATCATAACCATTGAAATCACAGCGGTCACCATTCATACATGTGCATTCATTTATTTACCTATATGCTGCCACGGTGCTATTATTAATTGATTTACTCGTACTTCACAAACCCTTTTGAGTTTCTTTTTTCCAAAGAAAACAAACAACAATATTTTTAGGATGAAAACCTGTAACCATTGACATCCATAGTATGTCTTCTGCCATACTACGGAACAGTTTCCAGCTTCTAAACTTAATCTTCAGTGTTCAACAGAATAAAGAAACTTGAGTAAATTGCTGTATTTTCGGGTTGAACTGCCCCTTTAACCATCATAACCGTTAAAATCACCACAGCCACTATTCATATATGTGCATTTATTCACCTATACGCTGTCAGTGCTGTCATTAATTTACTCCAGTCACAAACATTAAAGAGTTTCATCTGTTGAAAACAAAAGCAGATATCTTGAAGAATGCGAAACCTGTAATCACTGACTTCTATTGTGTTTCTTTTCCCATAGTACGCATCTCAACGGTTACAAAGCTTGCATAATATATTCTTCAGAGTTCAACAGAAGAAAAAACCTTGACAGTGAATAAATGTACACATTTTTAAGTGAACTGCCCCTTTAACAGAAATAACCGTTGAACTCATGGCGGTCACCATTCATATGTGAGCATTTATTTACCTATATGCTGCCACTGTGCTGTTATCCATCTACCCACCAGTCTCAAAACCAATAAGTTTCTTTCATTTGTTAAAATGAAACAGACACTTCGAAGATACAAACCTGTAACCATTGACTTCCATAGTATATTTTCCCTACAACGAAAATCATCAGTTAACGTTAACAGTTTCCAGCTTTCTTCACAATATATCCTTCAGTGTTCAACAGAAGGAACTTATAAATGTTTATAACCACTTGAGGGTGAGTAAACTGGCATATTAATGAGTGAACTGTCCCTTTAACCATCATAACCATTGAAATCACAGCAGCCACCATTCATATATCTGCAGTTATTTACCTAAATGCTGCTATTCAAAACCTGTAACCATTGACTTCCATAGTATTTATTTCCCCTTTCAACTTGCAGAGCTCACTGGTTAGTACCTTCCAGATATTCTTCAACAGATATTCTTCAGCGAATAACAGAAGAAACAAACTTAAGGATGAGTATTGGTCATTTTTTCTGCTGAACTGTCCTTTTTAACTGTCGTAATCGTTAAAATCATGTAACCATTGTCTTCCACAGTATTTATTTCCTCTTCTAACTTACAGAGCTCAATGGTTAGTAGCTTCCAGCTTTCTTTAACAGATATTCTTCAGCTTGCAACAGAAGTAACAAACTTGAGGGTGAGTATTGGTCCTTTTTAACTGTCGTAATCGTTAAAATCATGGCGGTCACCATTCATTCGTGTGCATTTATTTACCTTTATGTTGCCACTGTGTTGTTATTCATTTACCCACCCGTCACAAACCTTTATAAGTTACTTTCAACTGTTGAAAACGAAAGTAGATATTTTGAAGATGAAGACTGTAACCATTGACCTCCATAGTAGATATTTTCCTGGAGATATTACATCTCAATGGTTACAAAGCGTTCTTCATAATATATCCTTCAGTGTTCAACAGAAGGAACTCATAAATGTTTAAAACCACTTGAGGGTGAGGAAATTGTAAATTTTAGAGTGAACTGTGCCTTTAAATGTCATAACCACTGACATTACGGCAGTCACCATTCATACGTGTGCTGTTATTTACCTAAATCCTGCTATTTAAAACCTGTAACCATTGACTTTCACAGTATTTAGTTTCCCTTCTAACTGACAGAACTCAACGGTTAACGTTGGTGGTTACCAGCTTTCCTCAAAATACATTCCTCAGTGTTCAACAGTGAACTGCCCCTTTAACCGTCATGACCGTTAAAATCACGGCGCTCACCATTCATACGTGTGCATTTATTCACCTTTATGTTGCCACTGATCTGTTATTCATTTACCCACCCATCACAAAAACTTTACATAAAGTTTCTTTCATCAGTTAACAACAAAAGTAGCTATTTTGAAGATGAAAACCTGTAACCATTGACTTCCATAGTAAGTCTTTTTCCGTCAACAGATCTCAATGGTTACCAGCTTTCTCATAACATATCCTTCAGTGTTCAACAGAAGAAAGAAACTCATAAATGTTTAAAATCACTTGAGGGTGAGTAAATTGTCATATTTTTGAGTGAACTATCCCTTTAACCATCATAACTGTTAAAAACACAGCAGTCACCATTCACCATTTCATGCATCCATTTACCGATATGTTGCCACTGTGCTGGTTTTTCATCTACCCACCCATCTCAATACCTTCATAAGTTACTTTCATCTGTTGAAAACAAACATGGATACTTTGAGGACACAAACCTGTAACCATTGACTTCCATAGTATATGTTTTCCCTACTTTTCAGCTTTCTTCATAATATATCATTCAGTATTTCAACAAAAGGAACTTATAAATGTTTATAACCACTTGAGGGTGAGTAAATTGGCATATTAATGAGTGAACTGTCCCTTTAAATGTCATAATCATTGACATTACAGCAGCCACCATTCATACATGTGCAGTTATTTACCTAAATGCAGCTATTCAAAACCTGTAACCATTGACTTCCACAGTATTTATCTCCCCTTCTAACTGACAGAACTCAACGGTTAACGTTAAGCTTTCCTCAAAATACATTCCTCAGCGTTCAACAGTGAAAGAAACTTGAGGGTGAGTGAATGTTCTTAATTTTGAGTGAACTGCCCCTTTAACCGTCATGACCGTTAAAATCACGGCGCTCACCATTCATACGTGTGCATTTATTCACCTTTATGTTGCCACTGATCTGTTATTCATTTACCCACCCATCACAAAAACTTTACATAAAGTTTCTTTCATCAGTTAACAACAAAAGTAGCTATTTTGAAGATGAAAACCTGTAACCATTGACTTCCATAGTAAGTCTTTTTCCGTCAACAGATCTCAATGGTTACCAGCTTTCTCATAACATATCCTTCAGTGTTCAACAGAAGAAAGAAACTCATAAATGTTTAAAATCACTTGAGGGTGAGTAAATTGTCATATTTTTGAGTGAACTATCCCTTTAACCATCATAACTGTTAAAAACACAGCAGTCACCATTCACCATTTCATGCATCTATTTACCGATATGTTGCCACTGCTGTTTTTTCATCTACCCACCCGTCTCAATACCTTCATAAGTTACTTTCATCTGTTGAAAACAAACATGGATACTTTGAGGACACAAACCTGTAACCATTGACTTCCATAGTATATGTTTTCCCTACTTTTCAGCTTTCTTCATAATATATCCTTCAGTATTCAACAGAAGGAACTCATAAATGTTTATAACCACTTGAGGGTGAGTGAATTGGCATATTAATGAGTGAACTGTCCCTTTAAATGTCATAACCATTGACATTACAGGAGTCACCATTCATACATGTGCAGTTATTTACCTAAATGCAGCTATTCAAAACCTGTAACCATTGACTTCCACAGTATTTATCTCCCCTTCTAACTGACAGAACTCAACGGTTAACGTTAAGCTTTCCTCAAAATACATTGCTCAGCGTTCAACAGTGAAAGAAACTTGAGGGTGAGTGAATGTTCTTAATTTTGAGTGAACTGCCCCTTTAACCGTCATGACCGTTAAAATCACGGCGGTCACCATTCATACGTGTGCATTTATTTACCTATATGCTGCCACGGCGCGGTTATTCAGGTACTTCTGCGCGGTCATGACGCCCACAAACAGAAAGCTGCTAGACTGGGGCACTGAGGGCTTCTCGGTACCGGGCATCAAGACCCCTCCGTACTCCTTCTTCATCATCATCATCATCCCTCCGCCGCCTCCGCAGCCTCCCGCGCCGCCGCCGCTCGCCCGCCGCTTCTGACCCGCTTTCTTCAGCTCGCTGGCCCGGGGCAGGATGAGCCTGGACGCCAGTGTGAACCCGACCACCAGCCCCAGCAACACGCTAAACCAAGATCTGCGACTCCTTCCTGCCATTTCAGCTACTAGTCGCTTTAATTTGTCAGAGTTTTGTTTATTAAACGCCGCCCGTTGCTGCTGCTGCAGTCCCGTCCACAACGCTGGGTTTGGGTCCGAGCATGGTCACCGCTCCGGTCCCCATAAATCACCAACCGCTGCCATCTAATCACACACTATCCGCTCCGGAAGAGCCATGACGGGGTTCGTAAAGGTATCTCCGTGATTTCGAGCCCGAGTCGGTGGGTAGTCAGGAGCAATTAACGGTTTGTTGCGGAAAGAAGTGCGGCTGCATCCTCATTCTCGAGACTCTCTCGCCATTGTGAGTGAGCGCGAGTGCTTGAAACGCGTCTGCGGCGACGCGGATCTACGTCGGGGGTTTTTGACACGCTGGAGGCGCCGTAGCTCGATTCTGATTGGCTGAGGAGAGCAGTTGCGCACGGTTAGGTGCTGACGTTTCAAGCATGGGGAAAAGCGTTGCGTCTTTTTTCTCCGCGTTCATTTGAAAGATTCAACGCGACGCTTTTATTTAGGATCACATGTACTTGTGTGTGTTTATACATACATTGCTATTATTTTTATTAATTGTGTCGTACGTTAATCTCCTTAATTCTCCATTTGTGGAGACAATAAAAGTTATGAACTGAGTTCAGTTGAATTATTTCGATTAATTTTAATTCAACACATCGCAATTTCAGATTTCATTACAGTATTGGAAACAAGAGGTCTAATGAAAAGTTGTTGATGTGAATTTAAACTACATCTAGCCTCATTTGAATAAGTAAATAGTTGATTCGGGTTTAATACACACCAATCGGCCACTTTATTAGGTACACCTTACTAGTACGGGTTGGACTCCTTTTGCTATCAGAACTGCCTTAATCCTTCGTGGCATAGATTCAACAAAATACTGGAAATATTCCTAAGAGATTTTGCTCCATGTTGACATGATTTGTTGGCTGCACATCCATGATGTGAATCTCCCGTTCCACCACATCCCAAAAGTGCTCTATTGGATTGAGTTCTGGTGACTGTGGAGGCCATTTGAGTACAGTGAACTCATTGTCATGTTCAGGAAACCAGTCTGAGATGATTCACGCTTTATGACACAATGGTGCATTATCCTTCTGGAAGTAGCCATCAGAAGATGAGTACACTGTGGTCCTAAAGGGATGGACATGATCAGCAACAATACTCAGGTCGGCTTTGGTGTTGACACGATGCTCAATTGGTACTGGACTCAAAGACTGCCAAGAAAATATCCCCCACACCATTACACCACTACCAGCCTGAACCATTGATACAAAGCAGCATGCTTTCATGCAGTTGAGCCAAATTCTGACCCGACGATCCGAATGTCGCAGCAGAAATGAAGACTCAGATCAGGCAATGTTTCTCCAATCTTCTATTGTCCAATTTTGGTGAGCCTGAGTGAATTGTAGCCTCAGTTTCCTGTTCTTAGCTGACAGGAGTGGCACCCGGTGTGGTCTTCTGCTGCTGTAGCCCATTTACCTCAAGGTTGGACGTGTTGTGTGTTCAGAGATGCTCTTCTGTAGACCTTGGTTGTAACGAGTGGTTATTTGAGTTACTGTTGCCTTTCTATCTGCTGGAACCAGTCTGGCCATTCTCCTCTGACATCTGGCATCAACAAGGCATTTGCGCCCACAGAACTGCTGCTCACTGGATATTTTCTC